>NC_081560.1:128557911-128667345 GCF_022355385.1 Mustela nigripes
TGACCCATTCATTCTTTAGAAGGATGCTGTTTAGTCTCCATGTATTTGGGTTCTTTCCAAACTTCCTTTTGTGGTTGGGTTCTAGCTTTAGAGCATTGTGGTCTGAAAATATGTAGGGAATGATCCAAATCTTTTGATGTAAGCATGGAAATTTAAATGAATGAACTAGAGCTATATATGTCAAGATTAATAAATCCCTTTCACTGAAAAAATAAAGTTAAAAAAAGGTTAATAAGTCCCTAAAACATAAGGCTATTTGAAAAAATTATAGAATGACACAATATTTTATATATATGATTTATAATTTATGAGTTACCTATCTTCTTATTTTTAATTTCACAAGGTAGTTTTGTCTTAGATGGATTTTGTTTTCTAACCATAATTTAGTAAATCACAATCTTTCAGTAATTGTTAGCTTTGTTAAATGTTAAATCTCTTACATTTACTATATTTACTGTTCAATTTAGTCTTACTTCTATTATTTTATTTTGTGTTTACTGTTTACATCTTTTTCTTTTGTTCCTTTTTCTCCTGTTTTCTTTTCAAATAACAAAATTTTTAATAGTTTTATTTTCCTATACAGTCTTAGAAGCTCTAATTGTATTATTATTTTACTAGGTGTTCTGGAATTTTATATTTATTTTTATTTTATTTTATTTTATTTTTATTTATTTCTTTTCAGTGTAACAGAATTCATTGTTTATGCTGGAATTTAAAAAAAAAACATAACAACTTTTATTTTTAAACAAATGCTACAACTATATGATATTTTCTCCCTTCTCTCATGCATAACACAGAATGTATCATACTACAACTATGCATTACTCATTTTAATCTACCATCTCATTTTTTTAGTAGAGTTATATTTTACATTTCCAAAAATATATAAAGCTGTTAGTGGATTTTGCAGTCAGTAAATGACTAAATATTGATAAATATTATCAATTTCTGAGTTTGCTTCTCCACTTGACAGTTTTTATTTTTTTCAAACAGATTATCTATAGGAGTTAACAGTCTTCATGTTTATAGGCTTGAAAATGTTTTCATTTTGCTTTTACTCTTATAGTTTAACTGGGTATAAAATTCTAGCTCACAGTTATTATCTTCAGCACCGTAAACATATAATTCCACTGTCTTCTGGGGTTTCTTATTGCTAAAGAAAAATCTCACTGTTTAAATGCCATTTTATGCAGATAATATTTTGCCTCCAGATTTTAGGATTATTATTTAAGATTAGGATCCTTAAATATTTCAGTTCTAGCTTTATGCTTATCTTGTACACTTCTCAGAACTTAACAGTTTGCTATGAACATGTTTTTCTTACCTTCTGGAAAATTCACAGTTATATCTGTTCAGATGTTGTTTTTTCCCCCACTCCTTCTATTCTAATATTCTGGAGCCTCTCAAATCAGCCATCCATATTTCTCACCTGCTTTCTGCTATTCTTTAGAAGTTTGTTTTGTTCTTTGTGATACATTCTTTGTGAATTCTTGGTATAACTATCAAATTCATTAACTCTCTATTTTTCTACAGTGTTCCTTCATCGTTAGCATTGTTTCATCTCATGGGTGTTGTTTTAGTCTTTAATTTTAATGGTTATATTTTTCATTTCCAGTCTGTCGTGCAGCCTGTCTCATCTCCCCTTGGGCTTATATCATTTATGTATATTTATGTTTTATAGATTCTTGCTCTTGATATATAGGAATTATTCTTTCATTTGAGAGTGTGTCCTTGTCTTGTCTTTCCTCATTCCTATATGCTATAGTTCCAGGTATAAGTCAACATTATACCTGCTCCCCAGTTCCAATTATTGCCTGCTCCCCAGT
This sequence comes from Mustela nigripes, assembly GCF_022355385.1. Taxonomy (NCBI): domain Eukaryota; kingdom Metazoa; phylum Chordata; class Mammalia; order Carnivora; family Mustelidae; genus Mustela; species Mustela nigripes. The sequence goes on from NC_081560.1 coordinate 128,559,738, forward strand.
TCCAATCCCAATGAACAGCCTTATTTTTTATGAGCAAGATCTCATGCTCTACCCTAGCCTCTATTTTCCGGTAATGATTCTCATTTTGGTACTAATATCTAGAATTCAAATATTAACTTTCTATTAGTAACTGCTACGTACAACCTCAATCTGGACTCATGGATTTAGTTTTGCTTACCAATTTGCTTCTCTATTCTTTTTCTCATCTCTATGAGGATTTATCTTGGCAAACCTCAGTATGACATTTGTAATGCCTACTATTGTATTTTATCTCTTATTACTATGATTACTATCTCTTATTACTATGATCTCTTATTACTAGATTGAGTCATAACTATATACCTATTCCAAATCTGGTAGACAGTAAATTGTGTCTCCAGATAAAGTAGTGGAGAATATCTCTGAGCAACTAACCAAGAATTTTTGGTAACAATGGGGTCATTTAGAATGGAAATAAGGAAACCTTATTGCCTCTGAGATTTCTGCAAGTGGAGTAAGCCAGTCTTGAAATGATACCTGTGACCCTCAAGTTATCTGTCAAATGGGATTTGTTGTAGATATATAAAATGAAAAAATTTCAAACACCGTGGACTCAAAAATTCTGATTTAATATCCCTTATTTCTAAAATTATAGAATTCTATGGAGAAAGAATATGTTTTATAAAAATAAAACAAACTTTCCTTGATCAGATAAGCTTGGTTTTTCTGGTTAAATAAGGGGAAGCAAGTTTGTTTACTGCTAGAATTCTCAGAACTTTTTTTTTTTTTAAGATTTATTTATTTATTTATTTGACAGATGGATAGAGAGAAAGCACAGGTAGGCAGAGTGGCAGGCAGAGGGAGAGGGAGATGCAGGCTCCCCACCGAGCAGGGAGCCATGTGGGACTCGAGCCCAGGGCCCCAGGATCATGACCCGATATGAAGGCAGCGGCTCAACTGACTGAGCCACCTAGGTGCCCCTTCTCAGAGCTTTTAATGTGCTAATAGTTAGGAGTCTTCTTGAGTGAGCCATCCATGCAACCTTTCAAATGTTGACCTTGACATGTAAAGTCAACAGGCAACATGCAAGTGTTAATCTAGAACCTTTCCCTCCTTTGTTTTTCAAGGATTCCTTTTTTGAGAATTGGTGCTCTATGAGACAAATGTTTAAAATTCAGTGTCTGAATTTCTGTTTTTAAGTTAGAATGTGCTTTTAAGAAGAGAACTTATAAACTACAACTGACCATCATCTTAATTTTGATGAAACTAATTGGGTCAAAACATGAACTCATAGAACAACAACACTAGTGAAAAAAATCTTCCCAGAACTTCAGCCCATTATTTAACCTCATTAGCAACCTACTCTAACCACTTACAGAATTAAAGGTAAAAGGAAACTTGAATGGAACCTACCACATATTCAGGGTCAGGATCCTTAGGCTTGGAAAGAGAAAAATCAGCCAGCTAAGGAGAACAGCTTCATGGGGCGATGCTAATGGGCCCTGAAGTGCTAGCTCCTGTTTTTATGGATGGCTACTCTAACCAGTTAATTAGGTTCGATGAAGCCAGAAACTCTATTTCTTAAAAGGGAACAGATGTCATTTGCCTATTTTTATCCAACATGATGATAAGTAACCTGGACTACAAAGAGTTTTCAAATAGCACTAGTCAGCAATCTCTATAATTATAGGATTTGGGGAATGATTTTTTAAATGGAAATGTACCACATCAAAAATTTGTGTATTAGTGAATATATATTTAGTCATAGAACCAGACACATCGTACAAAGCACTAATGAAGCGTAGTTAGTATATTTGCATATATATCTATCCTTGTAAACTGAGAGTAAGCATGGTAGTATTACTTAAATTAATATTTTTATGTCACTTGCATTTTTCTTATAAGTTTTTGTCAGGCTGATCTCCTGAGTTCTATAATGCACTTTCCTGAAATTTGAAATCATTTCTGAGAAGCCCACTGTTTGCTATGAAGTGAGCTCTAAGAACAAAGAGATGTTGCAACACAAGCTGAGACTTGAGTTCTTAATTCCTCCTTTAGAGATACTTCCCCTCTGGCAATTCCTCAGACAAGAGGAAAAAAAAAAGCAAGGTCATAATATTGGAATTTTGCAACTGTTAGAAGAGACCCCAGAGGTCATTGACTTAATATTTATGCTTTCTGATTGTAATCCCTTAAAATTATTTCAAAGATGCTTATAGCATGTATCATTATTTCTCATGACTTCTAAATACAACAAGCAATATCCTAATTAATTAATTTTCATAATATTTATATTCCTAGATTTTGCATCATTTCTCTCCAAGCATCAGGAAATGGTGTTTAAAAATAAAACACAACCTCACAGTTGTATAAAGTCATTTATTTAGTTCTCAGTTGTTTGACATGCTCTGCCTACTCCCGCCTTCTTCAAATAAAGAGGAATTTAAGTTGACTTAGGGAAGAATGGCTACCTAACAAGAGCCAAATTAAGTTCACACATCAAGCCCCCATGATTGGGCTCTAGTCTACTCTTCCAACTTCAACTCTTATGATTCGTGGTCTCAAAATTTATATTCATACTATCAACACTTAATCTCATGGGACAGGCTCATTGTTGTTTCTTATTGCTCCATCTAACAGGAACGATCGTCCTTCCTGCCCATGGCCTTGTCCTCCTGGTGAACTCTTATTTTTCCTCTAAGACTCCCTAAGGAAGACTTCACCAACCCTCTTGGATTGATCCATGTCTTTTCTCTGGCTTTCATAATATCTCATGCAAAAATTCACCTTTGCAATTTCTATAATGCATTATGTGTATATGGTTCTCCATGCTTTGAGGGAATGGCTGCAGGTTGTTCTTTGTTTTACCAGTGTGTAGCACAGTTGGTGTCCAATTAGTGTTCACTGGGCTCCCGAGTGCCATGTGTGATGTTTATACGTTAAAATATTTTGAAGTTGGGTAGGTAAATCCCACAAAAATAAGGATTAAAAAACAAAGCTGCATAAAGTAATGAAGAAGGTTTGAAGGATTGACGATAGAAATTTCTGAGACTTTGGTGTGGGATAATTGCTCTCTTGCATTAATGAGGTATTGAAGTGTTCTATATAAATGAATTTATCATATATGACACAATGGATAACTTACATGCTAAGCAGGATTAGGTAGTTGGCTCTATTTTTGTGCTATTTACACCAATCTGCATGCTTTCATGATTTTCAGCTGTATTCGTCATCTCAAATATAGTTTCTTTTTGCTTGCATATATTTTCAGGGTATGCCCTGCTATGTAAATTCTCTGGCTTACACATTGGTTTGAAAAGTGGATGTACTATAAGGACAAATTAAATTCTGAATATGGTGATAGAAAAGGACCAACGACAGATTTTGCAAACTTACCATTTGCTCTGAGTTGACCTTAGAAATATGCCAGATTTCAGGCTCTCTGCTCTAAGCTCCTTCATGGAAGGGACTGAGTTTTATTAGTCTTAGCCCTATTAGGCTGTTCTCAGCATAAATGTTCAATGACTAATATGCTCATCCAACAATTCATACATCAAAGAATAATTTCTTAAATATTATTACAATGACCTCTATATTTTCTGACTCAGAAGTTCCAAGTGTTTCTAATAAACATATTTATAGATATAAAATTTTTGCTGCTGATAATATTTTGTTCAAAGATAAAAGTTATATTCACCCAAATTAATTACAGAAAACCAAGAGAGTCAATTGGGGCTTTAAAAATTCTCTCACTTCCCTTCCAAACACTTTGGTATTAAAGTATAATGCCATCTATAATCATAATTTTTAATCCACCAACTGAAAATATCAGTCTTTTAGTAGGCTCATGTGGGAAGCACCTCTGGAGGTGAAAGGGGATTGGGGGATATAAGAAGGCAGGAATATAATCCAGATCTCCAATCTAGAAGTCTCTCCAAACTCTCACGTCCAAGTCCTTACTTCTTACTTCACCTTTCTACTTAGATGTCTAATTGTTGTTAACATTTTACCATATCCAAAATGAAACTCATCTTTTCCCCCACTTCAATGGCTTCTGATCCTGTAATCTTCCCTCAGCTCATCAGCAACAGCTCCATTGGTCTATTGGGCCAAAATCTTTACTCTTCCTTTACCCCCATCTTCTCTCAAACCCATTTCAAACCATCAGCAAGCTCTGAAGCTTCTGCCTTCAAATCCAATGAAAATCTGGCCCTTTCTCATTCCTCTATAGCCATCGTTCTTAGCTGAGCCACCCAAACCCATCTGCTGGACCACCGCAGTGGCTCCAGGAAAGTTTCCTTGCTTCACCTTTCCTTTGACTGTCTGTTCTTCATGCAGGATCTCAAGAATCCTTTCAAAATGGAAGTCAAATCATGCCAAGTCTCTCCTCAAAACACCCATTAGTTTTCCACCTCACTCAGAGTAAAGTTAGAAGTCCTTACCATAGTGTAACAGCCACTCCTGGATCCCATCTTCTACCATGTCACTCGGGTCTTCTTTCTGTTCCCCAACTGCAATACGTCCACACCTTCCCCTGGGCTTTTGCATTACTTTTCCCTCTTCTGGAATGCTGTTCTCCAGATGGCTCCCTATCTCACTCCCTAATTTGTTTCATGTCTCAGATGTTAATAAATTATTGAGGCTTTCTCTAACTAATCTACCTAAAATAACAACCCTTCACCTCCATCATTCCCTGCCACCTTTACACTACTTTTTAAAATTTCCTTTTATCACCTGTCATACAATATATTTACTTGCTTTTTAACTTTTCACTTTATATTTCCCTCCTCCAGAATATAAATTCCACGTGGCAATGCTTTATTTTATTATTTATTTATTTACTCAGTGCTCTATTCTTATGTCTAAGGTAGTGTCAGAAACAGTGGATGCCCAGTAAACATTTTTTGGTCAAAGAAATGAGCTTGTAAGTCGTTAACAACAAAGAATATTGTCATGAACTAACTTTCTGCTTCCACAAATCCATGATGATAGTGGGTCAGGAATTTTAGTTCCATGGTAGAAAAAGTCAAGACTTCAAGGAGTATCTTAGGACTCTTGTGGTCAAAGGTAACAAAACCCCACAAAAATCTTAAAAAAAATAAAAATAAAAAAATAAAACTAGCACTAAGACATAGGGGGTCTCATAGAACCACAGGGTAGGTGTGCTGGCAAATCTTAGGTATGATCTAAATGGAGACTGTGAGATAGGAATGCTGCCAAGATGACATTCCCTCCTTCCCTATGTTAGGTTAAGAAGCATTAGGATTCAGTTTTCCTTTCCTTATTTGTTCTTCTCTTCCTTTCTACCATATTATTTTCTTCCTGCGATAGCTTTTCCTGCTTTGTTCATATGGCGGAAAGGAGCTTTTCACAGCTTACCTTTTATCAGCTCTGCTGGGGGAGAAAATCTGATGAATAAAATCCAATTAGCTATAGATAAGGAGTATGCAGACAAGACAGGCATGGCTTCCCAGAGAAGTGGGAACCATTTAAAGCTAGTCAGATACCCTTAAAACTATCTAGTAAAAAGTAGAAAAGATATTTTCCCAAAGTAAGACATCAAAGAAGGGGCAGAGGTTGGGCTTCACTGGGGTCTTTTGTTCTGTATCTTGGGCTTCTCAAATTTCCCCATATGTATGCTCTAGTCAGTTAGCGTGAAGCTTTTGATGACTGTAAGCAAGAGTAGTTACATTTAGGAAAAGGATAAAATAAAATTAAAGGGGTTATGGGAAGAAATAAATCAGCATATGAAGAGGGGGAATTTGATGTACTGAGAACCCAACCCCAACCGCCATGCAGCTAGAAAGACGGCTGCTGTAGCCAGACAGTCTGCTCATTCTGTTGACTTATATATGTGGTACTGGAGAGTTTGGGGCTAGGGAAGTATTTGCTTCATATGTGGTTCTGGAGATTGTGCCCAGCGGAGCATCAGGGGCATTGATCTGGCATAATTCCACCACTGGTGAGCACAGGCCTGCTCTGTAAAATATTTATTTTGTCAAATTTATTTCAACTTCATTCCTTTCTGAAAAAGAAAGGGCGGTAGCTCAGTGCTGCTATTGGCTTATAAAAAATGTAATTTACTTTACTTTCTGCCCACAGTTAATTTAGCCCCATTGTGTCCTTGCCCCAAGTTCATGGAAATGTGACTTCACTAAGGAAGAATCCATGTAAAGATTGTACATTATACTTTAATGTCGGAAAGGTGGATGAGTTGACATCATATAATGGAGAGTGTATCACCCTTTTACCAAGAGATGTAATAGCAGAAACAGTCTTGACTGTGGAACTGCCATAATAACTGCTATGCTCATTTTTTATTGATGATGGATAAAAATTCTCATAATACTGAAGCACAGTAACTTGCTGAATATAGCTTCAGGCTGCCCCTGGGGCAGACTTTATTTATGCATTCCTACTTTCACTATTTGTAATGATAATAATAATAATATTAATATTACTAATAATAAATATTAGTACTTTCTGAATTACAACAGGAAATAGAAGTTTCAGCTATTTTCCCCTCTACCTACCCTGCTGAATCTTCTTTTAAAGATGTAATGCACAAAAAACCATTATAACCCTCACCATTGTTCTAGTTGTTAATAGACCTATGCTAGCAATTTGGAACAGAAAGTGAAATCTGCCCACTGTGGGTTTTGCTGGTTTTGCAACTATTATTGTAGGCTTTTTAAAAATTATTAATTTATAAAGTGCCCTGAGCCTTACAGAATATAAGCTACTGGCTTGGCAAATAAAGTTACACAAATCGCTATTAAGTTAGTAGCACAAACCACAGTGACCCTACGATGGCTCAATATAGTAGCTTTGGGAGAAGAGGCACAATCAGAATTTTCAAAACTTATAAAAGAAAGTTCATTTCAAAATAAGTGTTTTTGTCTGAATATTTATAATAGAGGTGTCAAATGGAAATTAATAAAGATTCCAAAGAATCTGGAAAAAAAATACAATCAAGTCAGGATTGTGTATAAAATTCTTGTATACTTTGATATTTTGATGACTCTAGATTTCTTCATGAAAGAATCAAAATCTAGTCAGCAAAAAAAGCACAACGCATAATTGACAGCATGCTTTCCTGAGCTGGGCTTACCCAGACGGGAAATTCATCCCTGGATTTCTTGTTTGAATGCTGATGAGGAAAGCTGTTCAAAATACTGTGCACCAAGTAACTTTGACAGGCACAATGGGAGAAATTCCTGTCTGATCTTAACACCAGAAACAGTGTACTTCCTCTGAGTAATGGGTTTGTTTTTCTCTAATGGGCCATCAGAGCTGTGTAACTGACCAGGCTTCCTTTGACGGAGAGCCAATTTCTCTTGTGTAGCCTTCTTATAGCAATGCATAGGTCCTTCTAGGATGTGTTTTGTTATCATTTCTGAATCCATCTTATGTTCCCATAAGGTTTTATCATATATTAGATAACTATAATATATTATAGTTAGTTAGCTTTATACATCCAGTTACCTGCCTTACCTAAATCCTTGCTGGGAAAAAATGTGAGGGGTTAGTGAGGAAAGAGAAAGAGGAAAAAATTGAATTGTTAGAACTTAGACATAAATACAATCTTCTAATGACAAATTACAAAATCTAATTTTTCTATATTTGCAAAAGAGGTAACTAAATTCCTCTTAAGAGATCCATATCCCTAATGCTAAGTAGCTCTGACAGTAAATAGTTTTAATTTGTATCATGTTTATGCATGTAACCATATTAATCCATAATGAATATTACCTCAGAGTTTAATACTATGAGATCCCTGTTAGCTTTCTTAATCTCGCTTTCAATTTATTCATCTATAACATGGTGGTAACTGCACATGCCTTGAACAAATCTTAAACTTCTTGCACCTCAGTTTTCTCATCTGTCAAATGGCTATAAAATAATACCTATATTACAAGTAGGTTGTGAAGATTAAATAAGCAGGTATATCTAACACATTAGGAAAATTCTCTGCACAGTATATATGTAATTATATTCTTATTATTCCTCATATGTTTATTTTACAAAGGTTTTATGATTATCCAATATTAATTTCCCAAACTTAAGGGCTGGAAATATAGGTTTACTGAAACCAGTACTATATTGGGCCGAAAATTACCATTAAAAAAATTCATGGTTCTGCCATTGCCTCCATGGGGTTCTTTGTTCATATTGATCCTAAATACCACAAAAATTAGCTGCTATAGAGCAGTAGTTCTCAACCAGGTCATTTTGCACCCCCTCACCCCTAGAGACATTTGGTGATGCCTAGAGTTATTTTTGGTTGTCACAGCTGGGAAGGAGTATGCTAATGTCTTCTAGTGAATAGAGGCCAGAGAGGCTACTAAACATCCTATAATGCACAGGACAGGCTCTACAACTAAGAATGATATAGTCCCATTTGTACCCTGGTTGAAAAATCCTGGTATAGAGTTTCATAACCAAAAGGGGGTTAACAGAAGGAATTGTCATAGAACTTGTGGAAATAAAAATCTTTTTTACTCAGTTACTGCTGTTTTCTGTATATTTTTAAATTTTAGTCTTCACTTTTGTCAGAAGCTTAATAAAATATGGTAAAAAAAAAAATGTGACATCATATAGTTCAAAGAGACCCAGAGACTGTCATTACCCACCTACCTTTAAATTCACAAATAATTCTATATTTTCAAAAAGTCACTTAGACCCAAACTAAGAATATCAAAGAAATCCATTAGAGTCTTCATCTAACATACATCCTAGAGAAACTTTTATGCAAATGAGTCTACAACATCATTGGTAATGGTGAAAATTAAGATACAATCTAAATACCCATGGGAAAAAAGTGGGTGGAAAAATTTAAAAGTAAATAAACTTTATTTATGTATCAATTGGATAAAGAGTGACATAATTTGAGTGAAAAAAAGGTTGTTAAGGTAATATCATTTCTATAAAAATCTTAAAGACAAAATAATACATTAGCAGTTAAGATTGTGTTTGGCTGCATTTAAAGAAGTGTAATGACAGTGGCTTAACTAAAATGGCAGTTTATAATTTTGTCCTCTAAGAGTTCAGCTGAAGGTGATCCAGATGAAGTGGCTCCAAGGTGCCATCAGTCAAGTCCCACAAAGTGAGAGATGGGACACTTGTACAATTAACTAGGTCCGGTTCAAAAGGAGAACAGGGTATGTACATGTCTAAATATGTTTAATTAGTCCATCTTTGCCAGAGGACTCAAAAAAATATTTTCAGAGGGGCTCAAACCTGAAGCCAGTGTCTTTTTTTCAAGGCTTGTTGCTCATTCTATCTCTTCTCTTCCATTCCCAAGATGACGAGATGATAGCTTCCATGTCACACATTGCATCCATGCCTCAGAGCTGAATCTGAATGTATCCTCTTAACCAAGAAAGCAATGGTTTTTCTAGAAACCTCACATTCTGACCTTCTGCGTAAAGCTTCTTGACCCAAACTAGGTCACATTCTTTCCTACCTATCCCTTCACTCCTTAGCTATACCACAGACGTGTGTGTGTGTGCCTTCCTGACCCACTTCTTCCTAGATAGGACCAGGCTTCTGATAGAATGGTAGAAGGCAATGTGACAGTGATTAAGTGGACAGTTAGAGGTATCTGCTTCAAATATTATATCATATTTAAAGACACATAGTAAAGATATAAAAATGTGGACTGGGAGATTATATCCCAAATTTATGAAAACATGTGCCTCTAGAGAGAGAGAAAGAAGAATGCAACTAAGTAGGAGTACAAAGACGATTTCTATTTAATCGTTACTTTATTTATATATTTAACATGAGAAAATTGAAAGCAAATGTGGCAAAATATTAAAATTATTTTGGGTTGGATGTTAGATGCACACATCTTATCCTCAGTTTTATGCAATTTTTCTAAATTAAGGAAAAATCTTAAAAAACTTTTGTTAACCTTCAATATACTGTGGTTAGTGGTCGATATTCTTTTGCCTTGGGAGAAGAGAGAAATGAAAGTATCTGGCCAAATAATGAGACAGGAGAGTTCTGAGATGAAATTTCCAGGGAACTACATTCCCACTGGCCACTAAGCTGGACAATTTTTGGAGGCTCCAATGCACAAACCCATATTGTATACAGCATCTCCCAGGTGCATATTCTGAAACAATTAAATGAGGATTCAAGCCGAACCATGGGGAAAGAATTTTAAGTATTCATGATTCATCTTGTTCTCACTGAAAGTCAGCATAAAAGCTTGCACGTACAGTGTTTCCAAATAGCTGACTGTCCTAACATTTTCTTTCATAAGAGATAGGTCATGCAGGATACTCATGCAAGAGGTGCTTTTATGAAGGGTACTTTATCCACCCCACCACCAAAAAAAAAAAGTATAATGAATTATTTTCTAAAGCTGATGATTTTGGAGCATTCATTTTTATGAAAGTCAAAGTCACCCCCACTCAGTAATGAATTCCTTTTGGATGCAATTCAGACTTTCCAAGGTTACCAATACAAATTTTACAGAAAAAAAAAAAAATCCTACCAGTCTGACAAGAGATATCCATGAGAGGTTGAGGGACAAAAAGTTAAGGAAGCTAAAAACAGGATGAGATGACTGGGCATTTAATGAGTACTTGAAGAACTTACTTTTATGCCAAAGGAAAGAAGGGTTTTAATTTATGCAAATGAAGAAGTCAGAGGAAGAAAAGAAAGAAAGACTTACTGGTTTCCTTTTACTTTTACCTGCTGTAGAGTCCTGTCCTTGTGACCTAAAGTACTCTTGTGAAAGGGAAGATTCTGGAAGGGGAGGGAAGGGAGAAGTCTGTCAAGGAAACTACAAAGGTCTGTAAATGAACCCTATATCTTCCCTGTCACTATGCCTTTCCTTTATTATCTTACTTGTTTTAGAAAATATGGAAAGGGTTTCTGTGTGGGGAAAAGGAAACTTGAGTTTTATTTTTCCCAGCTCCATTATATATAGAAAAGGAGGCAATCAAAAGAAAACACTCAGATATAATTAATCCCAGTACCACAGAAACAACAGCAACAGTTGTCTTTGAACGAATATGCACAATACCGGTCTCTCTTTGCGAAGAGGCAGTCCTATTACTTGAATGCTCCTGAGGATGGAAGCTGCTGGGAGCAAACCAGTTTAGGGACCAAAGAAATAGAGTCATAATTTAATCCTGTTCTGATTAGGCTGACAGATGGTGTCATCTATGGATGCATGGCTTTGGACCCACTCCCTGGGACATTAGAACAATATTGCTGGTCAAAGCTAGGTTTGGAAAATTTCAGACCAACTGGAAAAGCAAATCTATTAGATTTTTAAGTTGATTTATGGGCAGGGCTGCTTACTGTTGGAATAGAATCATTTCACAAAACTTACTGGCCTGGGGATCAAAACCTTTGGCTACGAGCCCCTGTGCAGACCCCAAATCCTGACCTTTGCAAGTGTTCTAGTCATTCTGAGTGCTCATTTCCTCATTTGTTTAAGGCATTAAAAAAAAAAAAAAAGAGTTTCTAGAGCAGTTGTGAGGATCGAAACAACTTATGTGAAAACATTGTATAAACTCTAAAATGATGGGTAGGTAAGATTATATTTAGGTTATTATAGATACTCAGTGTTATTAGATAACTAAACATAATTAATTTTTTGTTTTGTTGTATATTTTTGTTTGTATTTTGCTTTTTTGGTACAGGTCATTTTGTTCTAAAATTTCCCATTTGCTAGGGTATATCTAGGATGACCCTGCTCTTCTTCCAGCTTTTATTTCTTCACTTTTTTTTTTTTATTTCTTCACTTTCAAAGAAGTAAGGAGATCTAACATCGGTTCAAGCTCAAACACTCCAAAGGTATGTGACTCAAAGCACAAATATAGAGCAGAATCTGTCTTGAGTAAAATCCTATGTGGACAACATCTGAAAGGAAGTCAACAGGATGACACTAAGTGAGGCACTTGAAACTAAAATATAGAACTTTTAATAGTTGATGTTTGCTTTGGCTTCTCCAAGAAAAGTTGGAGAAATGAGGTCTGTATTCTTTGGAAGATTTTGATTGAAAACAGGATTTTTATTAAGTTTTAGAAAAGCCATAAGGCGAGGATGAATTCTCTGATAGCCGTTCAAATATTTCCTGAACATTATCCCTTTCGAGGGATTGGAGCTTTGATGAATGTGGCTGTCACCCCCAGAGATGACATGTACTGTATAATAAATGGATCTGCGCCTGGGTGTTTAGTCTTCTATGGAAGAACACAGAATACAAAGATTTGAGGGTAAGCTTATTTTGCTTGGTGCTGATTTTACATCTGTGCAGGTAGGTGTGCAATTTTAAAACACAAATTACCAGGATGCTATAGATCTCTAGCAGTCGGGCCGTGAAGAGACACATGTGTGCAGCAGAACCAGAGATGTCTGTGAGTTCAGTCAGGTCTGACTCAATAGTCTCTAAAGTAGAAGCTATAACAGATCCAGAAATACCAGCCATTGCCCACTCATGGCTGCTGACTCTCAAGCCAAAATAAACTGGGCTGACTGAACTTTTTTGTCACATCTGATTCAGCAGCATGCAGCTTAATGGACTGCTTCCCCCAAAGAGAAAAGTGGTGGACATCTGCTCTTAAAAATGACTGACATGTTCTCCAAGCTAGCGTTTTCTCTAAGGCTTTCATGCCATGTATTGCTTCAGTAAAATTTAAAACTTTTTGAAAAGTATTTTTCAAAAACTTAAGGAGACATTATGCTTTTCGAGTGTAGGGCAGGCATGTCTTCCTTCCAAGACTCTTTTGCTGTAATTGAGATCACTAGGATGTGATCTTCCCAAGTGTTCTTCCTTTCAGGCCAGTGGATTTGTAAAAATAAATCTCTCTGCTCCCTTACATGTAACAAATGAGCATCTTCTGCCTTGGACATCTGCTAGGAATGCACTTTAGATTATCCTGAAGGTCCACATGATGCTTTTAAGTCTCCCATGGTGCTTTCACATGAATGGTGTCCCACCACTTTGAGCCTAGAAATATGGCTGGGTTCAGACAGAAGCCTCTGCAGAATGGCTGCATCCTGTGAAAAGAAGGCAGCAGATTACAGCCAAAATCATTATATGACCACGATGAGCTCTTGCAATGTTTGAGGGATCCCACGGTGGCCATCCTACAGTGATCAAGGGCCATGAAACTACAAAATATGTTTTCAGAAAACAAACAATGTTCATTCCTTTTAAACCTGTTCTCTCAGATCTGCTCTCTTTTTTGCATCCACTCTCACATATCAAAGTGCATGTTGGGAGCAAGGCCAAGGACTACAGGTTCTACACAAAACCCACAGAGAACCAAAAGGAGCCCTTCACAGGCATGAAGATAGGTGGGAGGTAGTGAAGTTTATGGAGGTTATAGTGGCATTTTTGGGGAAAGATTATGGATATAAATTTTCTCAATAGCAAGGGAAATGTCTTATTCATGTGTGTATCTCACACATAGCTGGCAGTGGCTTGTGTACAGTAGGTATTAAAAGATATTTGTTGATGCCATTGATCATTCACAGAGCAAAAAATTGCTCCACATGTGCCATTTGAGTCGCCATGGGGCCTGAAAAGATGAATAAAATAAGGTCCCAATTCCAGAGTTTACCACAGGGGCACCATTTGGTCCAGGCTTCAAATTCACAAAAGGCCTAAAATGTGGACATTTTTCATTTTTGAACATAAGATTATATATGCCTTCCTAGAGGTAAAACTGACAAGACTGAGGACTGAAATTGTTCATCATACAGATTTAAATGAAGCCACAATTTTTTGCAACTCCTTCTATGGTTTTTATTTTAAAGAGTTAATTAGCCTTTTATCTTATTTATGTAAACTTGTTTATGTATCCAAATATTGTCTATCATTTTCCTATCTGAAATAAAAGATTAACAAAAAGTTGGCTTTTATTAATGATGGCATTATTCATGGTAAACATTGTAGTTAGGAGGTTGCTGTTCCTTGTGATTTTTACCTTCTTTTTTGTTTTCTAAACATTTGAAGCATTACATGGAACACATATGACTTATATAATCAGAGAAAAGCAATAAAATTATATTCATTATGCAAAACAAAAAATATTCAGCAAATGTGTGAATGAGGAAAGTCAATCATAGATGACAACTTAGTTTGAACTAAAATGGCTGGAAGGATCATAAATAGAAAGTTCAAGAAAAGGAACTGATTTGGAAGAGGGCATGTTCCAATCGTGGAATGTTGATCTGGAAGTGGCAGAAGAGCATCTACATGGAAATGTGGAAGAGAGGCTTGGGGAAAAGCTGGCAATAGAGACTTAAGGGATCATTGATGAGAGCAAAATTGCAAAGGTAGGGTTGAGCCCAGATGGACAAGATAGAGCTTATACATTTAGAGAGCACAAGAGTCAACAGACCCATGGAAGAGAAGGATCAAACAATGAGAGAATATGAGACTCAGAGGTGGGGATCGCACATCACCACAGGAGTGGAGGAAGCCACAAAGAAGAGGCATTTCACAGCACCAAAGGCAAAATGTCAAGGAGGAGGGTGGTTGGGAAAGCCTATGGTGCTTTTGTTGTTTTTTTCCTTTCTTTCTTTTTTGTCTTTCTGTTTTTTTAAAAGATTTTATTCATTTATTTGAGAGAGGGAGAGAGCGCATGGATGGGGGATGGAGAGGGGCAGAGGGAGAGGGAGAAGCAGACTCCTGGCTGAGCAAGGAGCCCAATGTGGGGCTCCATCCCAGGATCTTGGCATCATGACCTGAGCCGAAGGCAGATACTTGACTGATTGAGCCACGCAGGTGCCCTGGTTTTTTCTACATTCACCCAGAGGAGTAGGTAAATACTATGCTCTCAAAGAATAATTAACTTTAGGAAAATCTCAAGAAATTATAATAAATGAACAAAGTAGAATATATACATAAATAGTATGGTTTCGGTTTTGTAAAAGAATTAAAGATATAAATAAGCACAGAAAAAATAACGCACTCAACAGTAGTTTCTGAGCAGCTAGTTACCATGTGCTAGTCTCTGGGACACAGAGGTGAATAAGACAGATACACTTGACCTTTATATTTTCATTATAAGAAGGATAGACAGTAAATAAATTTATAAAGTAAAGATAATTTCACCTAGTGTAGGAAAAAAATAAAGATTGATGTCATGGGGATGACTGAGGAAGGCAAAAGTGATGGTCTCTTTGAGGACCTTGCATTTAAGCTGGAATCCAAATAAAAAGAAAGAGTCAGGAAAAAAAAAGAAAGAAAGAAAGAGTCAGGGTAAGGGTTGCTGGAAGCACCAGCAAGAACAAAGTCCCAAAGACAGAAAAAAACTTGTTTTCTGGGAACAGATAAAATTTCAGTATGTCTGGAGCTGTGTGGTTTTATGATAGATTATAAGAGATGGCCTATGCCCCCAAACAGCTCATAGGCACAGGAGAGACAGACACATAAAGAAATCATTACATATATTATGATAAACACTGAGACAGAGGCAAGTACAAAGTGCTATGAATACACAGGAAGGAAGGAGAGTCACTCAGTTCTGGAAGCTGTGAAGTTGTGAGAAGTAAAGGAGGAAACTTCTGAGAGTCATTGGCCTGCTGCCTCTCCTATAGCCTCTAGTCTGGGACCATGATAATTGATGAATCCCCCAGTTCTACACAGAGTTGTTTCTTGGAAGGAAACCCTAGAAATCAGAGACCTGAGACTAGAGCATTCTCTACTCTCCAATAATACTTGTGTTCACTCTCCTAGAATTCCTACAGCATGAAGAACAATCTTGGCCAATGGGATTGTGTCTCCTCCCCTTATCTATCAACTCTGGATGGTGAAATGGGCCACCCAAGAGAGATGAGGGCTGAGTAGACAAAGAATCACTAATAGACTAGTAGTAATGAAGTGCATCACTGAAAAGAAAAATAGCAAAGTGTGCCAACTTTACATTGTTATGTGAAATATAATGACATATTTAGGGGAGCATGAGTACTATTTACAGCAGAAGGGGTGTGTGTGTGTGTATGTGTGTGTGTGTGTGTGCATGTGTGTGTGTGTGTGTGCACACACATGTACATGGTGATGGTAAACGAAGTTGAAAAGTCAAGTTAGGGTCAGCTTATGAAAGGTCTTCAGTGATTTTCCTGGGACTTTATACTTGATCTTGTTGGCAATGAGGCACCATCATTTTAAATAGAAGAGATACACGATCCATTGCGCATTTTGGAACAGCTCTAAATGCAGTTTGAAATATTTATGGGGGATTAACCAGGAGGTTGGAGGGTCAGTTGGGAAATGACAACAGTCACCGATGCAAGAAATGATGAGACGCTAAAAGAGGACAGTAGCTGTTGAAAAAGAGAGGACAGGTTAAAGATTTAACGAAATTATGAGCAGCATAACTGAAAGAATGAGGTGATTACTTGGGTAGGAAGGATAAGAAAGAAGAGCAGAAGGTCAGGGATATCTCCAGATTTAGTGTGGGTGCCTGTGTGGCTAGTGATGCTGCTAGACATTAGATGGAACACAGGGAAGAGAGTCTATTGGTAGTGGAGTGTGTCAAATATATATTCTATATAGACTGAGTGTGAGATGCTTACAGAGCAGCTGAGGGAGATGCAAATCCAGGCATGGAGTTCAGGAAAGAGGTTGAAGTTAAATACCAAAATCCCCACAAGCTACAGAAGTTAGTTGAAACCAAGAGAGCTGATGATATAATTATAGCTTTTGACCCAGCTGTTAGCTGTCATTCAGGTCATATGGGAACCTTTGAATAATAGGGAAGAACATTCTTTGCCAGAAGGTAGAAACAATGCCCAAGATCCCAGAACCACAACCATCTGAATTCTCCAGCTATGCACTTGGCAGACACTAAACAACAACACCCACAGAGAAAACATATTTTGTCTTGTAGATTCAAATTTCCTTGCCCAAAATTCTTAGTTTGGATACAAAGACTATACGATATCTGACATATGGTTGGTTTAGGAATTTTTGTTTTCCTCAATAATGTGATCTGATTTACATATGATCCATTTGACCACTTACACAATCAATTTTAAGTTTAGTAAATATTTGACAAAGATATGAAAAGCTTATATACACAAGTTAGATGGACTATGAATATGGACTTGGGAACAGATGCACAGATTCCTTCTGACTTCTCTTTCAGGGCTCTTTCAGCTCTCCGTCTCTCCTGGGAAAATCAGTTTGACTCTGTAATTCAATTGGGAAATTCCTCTGTGGTTTGTTTTGGTGGCTTCAAAAATGTAAGGAGGTGTGAAAGTATCAGACTGGCCATTGCAAAGTAGTCTTCGTGGTACCCATCGAGAACCAGTGAATCGTTTTGGTCAGTTTGACTTTTCTGTGGTCTTGTAAGTCTATTCATTACTTAATTACCTAAGGTTTGACGCTTCATAAGGCAAGCAGAATTTGACATGGTTTTAACGGTTGATTCACCTAAAGAGTCCAAAGATTGTTCTTAGTTATAATGACAAAGTCTTTATTTTCTTTAGTGAAAATGATTGATGTGCTTTTGCTCTATTTGCAAAATGATATCAGAGTGTCTCTACATGGCAAAAGGCTCTGTAAGTTGGTGAGGTTTCTTTTTTATTAATAATTATTTTTAAAATCACTAAAGTAATGAATACTTAAGACTTTCAAACTATGAAAAGTATAAAAGCTAAAAAAAGAAACTTCAGGAAAGGTGAGAATGTCTATGATCATCAGAAACGTGGGGATCATTTTCTAGGTTTACCAGGCACTTATAAAGGTATGAATAACATTCATAAAAATAGCGACATACTAACCGCATGGTTTGATCCCTTGGTGTTACCTAACAAAATTTTAAAGTGGTTTTTCCTTATCAGCACTTACGGATCTACTTTATTCCCTTAAAAAGCTACACACTATTATGTAGTATGGATATTTCATAATTTAATAATGACCCTACGGATGGACACTGTGCTGTTGCTACAGAAAATACTGCTTTGATCAGTCTTATACACACATTCTTGTGCACATTGTCTGTAGAAGACTTCCTTAGAAGTTGAGTTGCTGGGTCAGATGACAAATGTATTTTTAATTCAGACTGTTACTGCCAAATCATTTTCCAAGTTATATCCTCACTAGCATTAAGAATTCCTACTTCCCTTGAGCCCCTCTAATGCAGCATCCTAAAACATTTTTGAATCTTTGCCAAGCTGATAATTGAAAAATGGTATCTTGTGGTTTCATCTGCATTTGAAAAATGGTATTTCATTGTGGTTTGATTTGCATTTCCTTGACTATTCCTTTCACATTGAATCATGTATCTTTGGCTGATTTTTCCAAAGGATTTTTTTTTTTCTTATTTGTAAGAGCTCTTTGCTCATTAAGAAAACTAATGCTTTGTTACATTTGTTGAAAGAGTAGTTACCCAGTTCATTGTTCAATTTTTGAATTCACTTATGGTATATTCGTGATTCTAAAACTTTCTAATTTTACAAGTTGAAATTTATTCATTGCCTATGGTTTCTGGTTTTGTATCTTGCTTAGAAAACATTCTCATCATCGCAGGGTTTTGTTTTTTTTTTTTAATTTGAGTGTTTAATTCTTTGGTCCATCTGGAAATATTTTGGACATATAGGTTGAGATAGGTATTTAATTTGATATTTTAAAGACCTTAAGGCACTTACAATACTTTATCCCTCCCCACTCATGATTTATCATATATCAAAATCCTTATGTACTTCAGTTTATTTCTTGACCTTATTCTGTTCCATTTTCTGCCTGACAGAATTGAATTTTCTTGGTTATTGTAGATCTATAATATATTTAAATATCCTTAAAGCTCATTCTCATTTTTCTCTTTACTTTTAATGTTTCCCAGGTATTCTTTCATGCTTTAGTCATAAAATCTTTAGAATTAACATGGTTCATCTTTAAAAATAAAAATCTTGTTGCTGTCATTGTGGAGATTGTGCTAAATTTGTAGATCAATTTAGGAGAAATTAATACTTTTTAAAATACCAAGGTATCTAACCATTCCCTAATAGAAATATAACCTTCAGTTTGTTAAATTATCCACTGATGCTTTTCAAAATCATTTTGAAGTTTTCTTCACATGGATCTTGCACATTTACTAAGTCTATTCTTATATATTTTATGGTTCTAATTTATATTACAATGGAACTCTCTCCTTCAAATACCTTATGTAATCTTTGTTTATGTATAGAAAAGCATTGATTTTGGCATAATTTTAGATTATTATTTTTAATAGTTTCTTATGTTTTTATGTGCTTTTCTTGGAGTTCAAGTTTCAATCTTCTACAATTAAGTGATAAATTTGACTCCTTTCTAACTTCTATAACTCTCATTTCTCTTGTATAACTGCACTGACACCATTCCCCAGAAAGGAGAGTAATAGATATATTTATGACACCTTCAGCCATATAGAAATTTTAAACCTTTATGTAGAAAAATCTGTCCATCTTTTCTCTCAGAGCTTCTGGGTTTCACGTCTTGCTTTGGAAGATCTTTTCCATTCCCTGAATGCTAAAGACACATCCTGTATTTTCTTCTAATATTTTATAGTTTTCACTTTTATATTTAGTTCTTTAATCCATCTGGAATTTATTTCTATATATTGCGTGAGATAAAAATCTAACTTTATTTTTTCCAGATGGTTCACAAATTCCCCAACATCATTTATAAAGTTGGTCAGCCTTTCCTCACTAGTTTGAAATGCCACTTTAGTCACATTCTAAATAGATCTGTTTTTTAAAATCAAAGCTTAAAAATGAAATGAAATGAATGACAGTAGAGAACAAAGACAAGAAATGCAGACAAAAAACAGACATCAAGATAATGTTGTATACAAACTCTTTAATGTATATAATAAAATACAAAGGTCATTCGTAGTAAAATAGTATTGATATAAATAATTTGGAGAAAATACTCTCACAAAATATTCTAGAAAGGACTTAGAGGATGGACATGCGTAAAATATAAGGCTGCAGCCGTAGATTATTTGAACACTGTTTAAAGTTCCTCCCATCATATGGAATGTTATTTGAAGCCTCAGGGCTATAAATGTCCTCCAGCTGCCGAGTTTTACCCCCAAATAGGATATTTGCAAGAGTGGATCAGAATGGCCCAAAGTACAAAGAAATCAGCAAAACCAAACCAAAACAAAAAACCCAAACAAAACAAAAAATGTAACAGTCTCTTCTTATAATTCAAGATTTTTTGTGTGTGTACGTCATTAAGTCTCTGCAATATATTTCAGCATTTCACTTTCCTAGCGCCAAAGCAGAGTGAAGGTGGACAGACACTTGGTCTTCTACAATTCTTTCTCTCTCTTAACCAGAGAATAGATTAAGAATTGAAACTAAGTGCCAAAGGGAATAGATGTCAGTGCTGAAATCTGATACCTTGGAGGAAACTTAAACCATGTGCACCTATAATGCATACTTTTCCAGAGCTTTGGAAGCTTTCTATTAAATCATAAATCCACAATTAATATTACAGTAGAGAATCCCAATGCTTCTTGGTTGTGTCTTTCTGTTTTACAGGGCCTGAAGTGCTGCAACATGTTAGTGGAAGCACTACAGGTCCGACCAGTAAATTTGTGTAAGAGTCTTCATTTTGGAAGATTAGCTAGAATGTTATTGGCCAATACAAATATTTAATTTCCTATGTTAGCAGTTCCAGCTGAAATAAAAATTCACAGAATAATGAAAGATAAAGACAGTTTAAGGATCTTGCAATGGGAAGTCATCTTTGGGACTCATCTGGTCAAGGTCAAAAGAAAACCCATGCCATGGTTACGTTTCCATGCAACATCATTAAAATATGTACCCTGTGTTTCCTCATGAGTAGAATGATATGTTTTTAGGAAAGACATTTGATTGAATTTCCATCAAGGAATTAGGTAAAAACAACCACAACAATAACGACACTACCACAAACGAGCCACTCTCCTCACTGGCTGGGGATTGGTGTGTTGTGGGTCTGTGAGGGATCGTAGAGAGGTATGGCTTGCGACACATCGTACAGATGATCTGAATAGTTATCTGCTTACACATACCATGGAAGCAGGTCCCGGGTTGTCAATATACGCATGGCAACTGCTGTTCTAATCACTTTATAGGAAATGCTGGACTGTTTTCAAACACTACATTTAGCAATCTAGAATAAAAACGACAATTACTGAATACAAGGTTAACTCTTTTCATCAGGGGTCTTAGATTTAGGTTGGACTTAGGTTTTGTTTTTAAATGAACTAAATGACTATAAAAATAGTCCATGAGAGTAGAGGTACCCACGGTTAGGTTAACGAATGTTGCCCTTCACAGATTTTCCTGGAAAACCTGTGGGAGCGTGTGTCTATTCTGCCACCATTTATTGCTGAGATGGTCCTCCATGCCCTTTGCCTTCCTGGAACGCTAAGTAAAGCCAGACTCTGGACTTCCCATTTCCAAGGCCTTTGGAGGAGTGCTAATTACAAAATACTTTACTGAAACACTAGGAACTCATTCACGAAGCCAAGCCAAGTCTCAGATTTGAAAATGTTTAAAAATATCCTTGCAACAGCCGTACTACTTTATAGTTTATCTATTTTTAGATGCTCAATGTTTGTTTTGCTGGAAGAAAAAAATTAAAACATGAAAAGTATGCCATGAGCAAATCTGCAATAATAAGCAGCACATACATGTTGTAGAAGAAAACATTCAACATAAAATAGTCAACAGAAAAACAGATTCTGCCGAGGCATTTTTATAAATAGTAGCACTTATTATTTTGCTTCCAATTGCTAAGCATTTTAAATAACATGCCCTTAAAAGTTGTCAAGTTCTTTTCTTTATATAAATATAATTTCCTGATCTTAACGTTCATAAAATTATTATGAAAATTATAAATGTATTCCACTCGTCTCATGTGTAATATTATAATCATCATACTGTTAAAATTAGAAACACAAGGAAAAAAAGGATGAAATAAAAACATGCTATCAGGCACTGAAAAAGCCAAGGAGTGGAAAATATTAATTTCTCTGTATAAAAATAGAATTTGCCTTTGAAACGTTTGAATCAGATATTTTGAAGAGATATCCTGTCACACAGATTTATAGATAAAATTGTCCCCAGTGGTTGTCAAACAGTCACACCCAATTTAAGGTCATACTCCGGTCTTATCTTTCATGTCCCTTTGAATTCCTCAGCATAATAACAAGGAGGAATTCTGCTTTGAACCCTAAAAGAGCAGTTTCGTAACTGCTTGCCTCGAATGTAATCATTGCTATACAGTCAGGTAAATTTTCACACTGTATCTTTAAAAGCAAAAATCATTTAAAAATGTTCTGAATGACCTCCATCTGGAAAGTACAGAGGTGTGTAAGGGGAAAGAATGTCTATTTCAACACTGGGGAGGTGAAGTCTTAATGCAGGGAAGAAAAGCGAATTTCCTGATTTCCACAATGCCGTGGCGTGGCGTACTCTGCACCCGGTCACCAGTCAAGGGCTGCTGGCTGCGTGTCCGGCTGATGCAAGCCTCTATCCCTGACACCTTACCACAGACCAAAGGCCGACTCAGGCTCCCATAGCCGCAGTTGGGAGGGGTTCCATCTACCTCTGGCTGACTCCAGAAACTATGGTAACACTTAAAGGGCCTGAAACACCTTTACTCCCTGTTTCAGTGTTTCCTTGCATCAACCCACATAATTCGACTTGGCAATACAGAAAATGGCAAAGTAGAGTTAAGAAAAATACTGATGAATACCGCAAATCATGTTTCAGAGTGGAAATTGTGACTTTGCTAGCATTACCAGTATTTCCTGCCTCACAACCGAAATGGCTTGCTGTGAATTTTGCAGTGCCCAAGCCAAAAGCAATAAAATTTCTGTAAGAGCATATGCACCATGACAGAATACCACATCAGCCCAGAAAAATGATTTTCCTGGGAAGGTCTGTGCAGCGATGGAGAGGGCTCTCAATGCTATGGAAGCTGGGCAGAGATTTTCACTGCTTCCAGCTCACAGTGAGGTAATTTTAAAAGCACTTTTCCCTTCATTTGTTCTGCATTCACTGAATGTACATTTTTTGATGTCAGGGACATTGCAGGAAAGATCAGATGAGATAGTCTGACAATGGAGCCAAAGTTCAAAGCTTCTCTATTTTCAGGTAACAGCCGTGACAGTTTGTCTGCACTAAATCTTTTGAGGGCATGTCACTGTAACCCTGTCCATAGCTTTTCAAACAGTTCAAGACAAACAAATCACTTAGTCGTTGAACAACTGTAACATCTGATACCATCGCACAGAAGTTGTAGCGATAGCCACTAATCAAAGTTCTTTCCATTCAGTTGAAAAAAGAAAATTCCTCAGCTTTGGTTTAAGATCACTTTTTATGTTGTTCTTTTGAAAATTATTATATGCCAAAGTTAAAAAAGAGGGAGAGAGTGGAGATTCTGTCCATAAGAAGAAACGTTCTAGTGGCTGCTTTCTGTCAGTAAGGAGCTATGGGGTGGACTGCGAGTCTTCAGGGGTGACTGGTAAAGTCTGCAAGGGGACCCCCAAGTCACCCTTAGAGCCGCTCTCCGGGTCTCCAGATGAGATCTCACTTGCAGTGGGTTCACACGGGCAGTGATGTTTTGCTTTCAGGCTGCCTGGCTGATGTAGCAAGGAAGTGCGGACATCCATCGCCAGCACCACCAGGCGGTAGAGCTGTAACACCACCACAAGGAAATTCTTGGCGGCAAAGAACACCAGCATCTGGTTTATGACTTTGAAGTAGGTCATCAATATGAGACGCACGATGAGGAAGGGGCCGTCTTGTATGAAGATGCTGATCCCAATGTTCCAAAGATCGGCGCTGTATTGGCAAAAGAAGAAGCTGGGGAACCCCCTCATTGCCATGGACAAGGGGCAGACCACATGCTGTACTGAGAGCACAAGACAGACCAATTAGTGCACCTCTGAAATGTGTAAGACAGAATGAAATGGGGAAAAGTCATCAACGATGGGGGCTGTAGTACTTAACAGTTAGGACTGATTCTATAGTTTAATTCTGGGGGGAAAGAGTGAGCTCATCCTTAACATTGAACACCACGTTTAGCCACCCCTTAACCACTTAACATCTGTGGTCATTTTATGTTTAAAATCAATTGTCTGTTTTAATTTCAATAAAACACACAAAAGAAAGCCAGTCCTCAGCTTTCCATCCATGTCACAAATTTTAGATCACCTTCTAGTCCCCATCCTGGGGACACCACCTTTTCTGTCCCTAGGATCTGCAGTGTCAAGAGAGAGCACAGCAGGGCATTTTAGGCCTCAAGCCAGATAGGCTGGCTGCCTCGTTTTTTTCTTAGTAAGATGGGGGCCAAGTTACTTAACCTTCCTGGGCCCCAGTTTTTTCCTTAGAAAACCAAGGTAACAATGATGTCTGTGAGGAGGGGGCCCCTATTCCTTGGCTCTTTTTATTTCCATGAGAGTAACATCCTTGGCTCCTCTCTGATTTCTCACTTCTCTCTTTCCCTTGGGATAATGAATGACTTTGCTGATGCTGAGTTTGGGATCCTTCTGTATCCTCCCTTTGGGATTTACCTGTTTCCTGGTTGAATCACTTAGCCACACGTATAAATTATGTTGTGGAAATGCAAGTGTTTATAATTCAAATTCAAACCTAATTCATGTTAAACATATTTTTCTAATGGTGGGTGGACAAAAGCCCAAAATAAATGCCATTGTTATTTTATTTTGTCTAATGCCGTATGGTTTCATTTCACGGTTTACAAGAAACACTGGATATAATTACTGATTTTCCAGTTGAACAAAAGGAGGCCCAATCAACAGATGAACCTTTTTGTTTTAATTTCTAAAATGCTAATTTAATTCAAGGTCAAGGGCATAAAATAATCCTTTATAATAATGAAGCCTTCCATTTGGAATTTTCAAACAAAGAATGCCTTCGTCTACTGGAGCCTGCAAATATTATGAAGCTGCTTTGATATGGGTGAACATAATGTACTGTTTGTTGGAAAATACAATAGTGATTTAGTCAGAAGTAACATTTGGTCTTTGTTTTTCAAACAGCTGCATAACATTATCACCCCTGAAAGTTTATACAATTTCTTTCCCAAATAAAAATTTTCTTAGCAAGGCTATAAACCACAAGATATAGGAGGGTGAGGAGGAACAGTGTGAATAAAAAAAGAAAACCTAACATAAGATCAATAGTGGCCTCTCTCTCTTTTTTAAAAAAATTTATTTATCTTTTTTAGAGGGTGAGGAGAGAGGAGGAGAGAGATAGGGAGAGAGAATCTCAAGCAGAATCCCTGCTGAGGGCAAAACCTACACAGGGCTTGATTCCATAACACTGGGATCATGACCTGAGCTGAAAACAAGAGTCAGATGCTTAACTGACTGAGCCACCCAGGTGCCCCAATAGTGGCTTCTCTTAAGAAGTTAGGGTCAGGAAATGATTCCAAGGGACCTCCTAAGAGTGTTCTTCAACATCTAAAGTGATGGTACCAAATATTCTGTCAGGAAACACCACCTGATCAAGAGGTATAGATTGGGCACATTACAACAAAATGTGTGTGTGTGTGTGTGTGTGTGTGTTATTAGCATACATTTGTTTGTAATTATTAACCGGTAATTAGATTTTGGGTATTTCTAAAACTCCACCCCCATTCTTTCCATCTATTTTGATGACAGTTTTGTTTCAGAGAGTGTTTGCTAAATTCTAAAATGGCCTCCGAAAACTCTGGGCCTCTTAAAGTAAGCCAAAAGAAGATGCAGGAAGATTAAATATCTCTGTTTTAGATTAATTTTAATCCTGAGGCCATCGAGTAGGGTGCCATAAAAAAAGAAGTCAGGCTTAAGGAAAATGTAATTATTAAATCCCAGAATTTCTTCAGGGTAAAGTAGCATCCTAGAGAATTCTCAAGTCAGAATTCCAGATATCTTTCCTGGAAGTTAGGAAATGGCTCCAATTGACCTTCCTGAGATGGTAAAAAATGTTCTGCCTAATGCACTGCCTACTACAGCAGCCATATGCAATAGATGAGCACTTAAATTGTGGCTAGTGTGACCGAGGAACTGAACTTTTAATTTTATCTCATTTTAATTAATTTAAATTTAAACAGCCACATGTGGCTAGTGGATGCTATATTGGACAAGCAGCTCTAGATCATCACTAGTATGATATGCTTGGTAAACAGTTTCTTCTTACGAAGTCTTAGGAGTTGATGTATTTATTAATATGACCAATGGAATTCGAAGGGCCACTACTGAGGAAAATTTTAATTTTCCTTGTGGCCCCCAAACTGCTCTTACTCCCTGTGATATTCTAAGATATGGGTCTGACAAAAGAATGAAAATGAGGTCTTAAAATATCAAGAAGTAACATTTGTATCCCAGCAACTATGCTAAGTACTTCACAAACTCTATCTTATTTAGTTATCACAAGAAACTTCAACTCTAGTTTCTATGATTAACAGTCCCATTTCATTGGTGAAAATTGAGGCACAAAGGTCTTACGTAATTTGTGGGAGATTTTACAATGCATAGGTGATGGAACCACTCTTTGAAGTGAGTGTAAACCTGTGCTTCAGTACACGCAACTCTCTCAGGATCACCAGGTCCCAGAATGGATCCACTAGCAGTTTTCTTAAGTTTCAGTCAACTTTTCTTCTAAACTGAACCAGAACTAACACTGGAATATCAAAATGATTAAAAATGATAATCTTCTCAAATGCCTACAAAGATTATAGCTTGTAATCAGGAGTTATAATTTTCTGTTTCTTTGAGCAAATATTGAGACATTTACCTGCCAGGTCGAGTGGAAACTGTAGCATGCTCCAGGTCCATATGACAAGGATGGCATAGACCAGGGCAGGACTATTCCTAGAACACAGACAAAATTTTAAATTAGTAATAAAAAATATGATCATTTTTAAAGAAATATTTTCTCTTTTTTATCATATTTGAGCATACCTTAATAAACCTCTCAAGTTGTCAAAATATCTTGGTGATATAAGAAACCCATGAAAAAAATCCATTCATGATAATAATGGATTAATGAAAAAGTAAAAAAAAACCTCTGAGACTTAAAATCCAACTTCCACCTGTGCCAACATCTGTGTAAATTATGGCAAAGCCTCTTTGTCCCATATTTTCATCTTTAGTTTTACAAAATCATGGAAACATTATTGGAGATAGATGCTAGGGTGAATGTTAGACTTTGACTCAGAAATTCAGAGGGCTGACTTCAAGAATTTTCAAGGAGAAAATTTAAAATTTTTTTTTTCTAAGATCATGATACGCTAACCTAAAGATACATCTCAAAAGGACTACATGATGCCCCCAAATTAAAAGTTCAACACATAAAAGAAAACTACCTTCAGCCGGGAAAAGAAAGTGGGAAGATAAATCCAATAATAAAAAATTTACACCAATTTCTAGGATGTAAGTCAGGGAATGTGACAGTTTCATTCACTATTGTATCCCCAGTGCCTGGAACAGCAAATAAGAGAACCTCAACAAATATTTATGGAAGAAATTATTGAATGTACGAAAGAAGGGCCGTACTTGGCAAATATACAAATACACAAACGTCATTGACCTATGAGAATGGTCTTGAAGACCGAAGTCAGAAAGAATATGTGTTATAAAAATACAAAGGATATTAAAGAAATATCAAAATTAATTTTTTTTTAGCAAAAATACAAAGGAAGGTAGCAATTTGAGGTTAGTGGTATAATAGCAGATTTTATTGCCGACTTCTCTGTGAAGAGAGATTTTCAGATTGGAGGGGGATAGAAAGGCATCAAGTTGAAACCAAATATAAATGAGGTGGTTGCAAGAGATATCTTTAAATGTTTCAAGTATTGAGGCCTGGAAAAATTGGATCTCAAAAACTATGAGAGAAATTGTAAATGACATTTCTAAGCCTCGTTATCTTGGTAGTTAGTGGCAGAGACAAGGGTGATGACAAAAAAAATAAATAAATAAAGTCTTAATTTTCAAAATGAAGCAGAAGTGTATCTTAAAGTACAAAATGCACATTTACAATTAATCCCTAGTTAGGTTATATAAGTGGTTATTTAGAAGATTTCTGAAAGCCCTTATAGAAGACAATAATTACTAGGCATTAGCACGGGTTACTTGGAACAATTACACTCAGCACTAAGATTTTCTCTCTCTGTCTCTCTCTCTCCAATAGAGTTAGGATTACCAAGCAAGTAATGATATATAAATTAATATAAGACATTTGGATTTAAATAAGACTTGTGAAAAGGCCTCCCACAGTGTTTTTATTAACAAGATTAAGAAATGTTCTGGGTATAAGCACAGTTAGGTGGATTCCTAACTGTGTAAATGACTCCCCAAAGAGAACTCTCTAAGGGTTGCTGCAGGCTTTGCCTTTGATTCGATTCCACTTCACATTTCACCAATGACTGGGTTGCCACATTGATGGAAGGCTTCTCATATGCACATATGACATCAAGGCTGGATAGAAAACAATTACCCCAGAAGACACAATCAGGATCTCAAAAGATCCTGACAAGATATAACCGGATGACCTAGAACAGGATAGAAGAGGTAGCATTTCACAGCAGCTACCATAAAAAAGGCTCAAGGAGTTTCCCTTACTATGATCTAATTATAAGTTCACAGTATGACACGGATTTATGACTTTCCAAAATTAAATGTAATCATAGGTCATATCATAAGAAGTATAAAGTCTAGAATTTTAAGTGGAGTCACCTAGGGAATGCAGCCTATAACTTTATTCCATCTTTATAATGTCAATGTCTATACATAATAGACCTTCAATAAGTAGCTGAATTATTCAATAATTTTACCTACAGTTTCTGAACTCATACTGTTTCAGGAAGTTTCTAATGATTTAACTATGATCACACTTAATCCTCATACCAATTTCACAAAATAATTATACTTGTCCCTATTTGACCAGTGAGGGAGGCATAGAGTTGTAGAAACTCTAGTTGTCCAAAGTAATGTGGTTATTTTAAGTGTTGGAAGCAGAAGTCAGAATTGGATCGCTTGTTTCAGCATCCACACTTTTAACCATGGTACTATACTATTTCCATAAAGGAAATTAAATTTTAGCCCTGCTGTATCTATAATGTTCAGAATATATCAGAAATATTACATATTGTGCCTAATGTTTTAGGAAGTAAATTTATAAAGTTTTTGGGCTAAGGGAGAGAGGCTAGGATGGTGAGAGATCTCAGAGTCATGTCATATGTGGGATAGCTCAAGAAATTTTATATATTTAAAAGGCTATCATATGGGGGCGCCTGGGTGGCTCAGTGGGTTAAAGCCTCTGCCTTCCGCTCAGGTCATGATCTCAGGGTCCTGGGATCCAGTTGGGGCGGGCTCTCTGCTCAGCGGGGAACCTGCTTCCCTCTCTCTCTCTGCCTGCCTCTCTGCCTGCTTGTAATCTCTCTCCCCTGTCAAATAAATGAATAAAATCTTAAAAAAAAAAAAAGGCTATCATATGGAAAAGAAATTAAACTTATTTCTTCTGACTTCAGAAGACCAATTCAGATTCAAAGAACTTTAGTGGTGCCTATAAGAATGCAAATTTTATCACAATAGAGAAAAGTACTCTCTAATAATACCAACTCAAAATGGAATGAGTTGCCCTGAGGTTTAGTGAAAATTTTCAAAGAAAGTCTGGACAAAAATTTGTTGAGAAAATTCTGGAGAGGATTTTGCAACAGATGTAAAATAGATTGTTCAATAGATGGCTACTTTTGAAGTTTCTTCTAATCCCAAACTTCAATAATTCTACCAAAAACTCACATGCAATTTGTCTGCAAGGCAGCAGGAAGCAATGGTAAAGAACAAGGTCTGGTGGTAGGTTGCTGGAGTTCAAATACCAGCTCCAACCCTCACCAGAGAGGTAGGATGTGGGCCTTCAGTCCCAGATCCATATTTACTGATACATGAACATGAACAAGTAATTTCACATCTATATGCTTTAGTTTATCCATATTCCATGTGAGGATAATGATAATAATTTAATAGCTACTAGATTTTCTATGACAATTACATTAAATATATTATAAAAATGTATTAAACATATATATAAAGCTCTTAGAACAACACTCAAAACAGACTAGTTATGAAGGTTAGGTTTTATTTTTTATTACCATATAACCTTGAGACCTTCTCAACTTCTCTTGCCTGCCACAGTTCAACTTATGAAATGGTGATGACAGTATCTACCTCATAGTTTATTGTAAAGACTAAATAACTTATCATAACTAAAACCCTAGAAGAGTACTTGGAGCACAGAAAGGTATACCTAGCAGTAGTAGGAAGCGGCAGCAGCAGAAGCAGCAGCAATGTTAGCAGTAGTATTTTTATTATGTGAATATATCTCTTAAATCTTTTGTTTTAATTCTATCATTTTACAAAATAAGGATAAATAATGAACACTAGCCCTTAGTAAGCCAAATTCTAACCCTACAATATAAACATATATCTTTTGCATATGCAATATCTGAGCACACACAAAATATAGGAAACTCTGAGTGTTGAGAAACATATTACTAAATTTATCAAAAATAACTTTGGAAAAAACGGCCAGAAAAATTTTAAAGCAGACAAATTTGTACTAAGTCAGATAGTATACGTTACTCAGGAAGGTTAAAAGGAAAGTAAATAAATCACTGAGCTTAAATGACGATCACGCAAAATGTGAAGGAATTTTGGAGTAAATTTATTCAACATTATTTCTATTGTGTAATTGTCTCCCCTAATTGTCTGACCCCATTTTCTCATGTGTAATGTCTTCATAAATGTCAACTGAGAAGCATGTAAGCAGACAATGGTCTCTACTTATAAAGAGACAAAAGATCTTGACAAATATATATGTGAGTATCACTTCTCTACTTGGAAAATTAGGAGGATAAAAGACTGGAATTTGGTAGATCAGTGCACCAGATTTTATGGGTGTAAAGTAAAAATAAAGTCATACATTGCTAATTTACTGTTTCTTTTTGGACTTGTAAATGTTCCTATAAAAAAGAGATAACCAGTGGATAGAATTCACCTCATTTTTACTTTTAAAAAATGTTTATTTATTTTAGAGAGAGTGTGTGTGAGTATGGGGAGAGGGGCAGAGGGAGAGAGAAATGAGTGCAGAGCCCCAACATAGGACTCAATCTCACAGCCCTGAAATAACAACCTGAGTTGAAACCAAGAGTTGGAATTTTAATTGATTGTACCACTCAGACTCTTCTAATTCACCTAGTTTTTAGGAAATCATCAACCTCTTCAGAAAAGGGAAAAAAATAAAGGGAAAAAGTAAATGAGAAAATGAAGTATTAACTGACCTTAGAAGAAAAGCAAAAAGAGTTAAATGAAAAGAAAATACAGTGTAAACATAGAAAAATTCTCCTTTGTGGGGTCAAACACAGTGAGATAACAGTAATGTTATGAGAATGGACTTTTTCCTCTTTAAAAAATGATCTGTGCTCAAAAAAAGACTGCACATTAAAAATTATCTCTAGAAGTGTAAATAACCAGTTAGCTCTTCCTGGCAATGGTATTGACATTCAGAATTGTTAAAAGTGTTGGAAGATAGATGGCTGTAGCAGAATGAAAAGTTCAAAAACCTCTCTGCAACAAACATACTTGACAAATTGTCAAAAATAACCACTTTAGATCTCTAAAAAATCAACCAAAGGCAAAAAACAAATTGAATGACATTTATTTATGAGAAACTGGTAGAACTTCAGTTAAGAAGAGTGGGAGTTTGAGGCATTCTTTTCCATGGGATATTTTCACACCTCTCCAGCATGGCTATGTTAAAGAAAAATTGCATCAGATTCTGTCTGATGTTTAATTCTTTAAACAGGCAAGGAAGACTTTATTGTAGATTATTGCAAAGGAGAGAAATATTGAGTTCATCCCTACTAAAACAAAAGGCAAGAGAGGCTTTAAGCACTGGAGTGAGCTAGTGCAAAGCTACTAAAGGACATTAGAGGGGGAGATTGGTCAACAGGATTTGACCATTTTTTGTGTGTGTGTGTTTGCTAAATGGCATTGAGGTAAGTTACGGTTCTAATATCACAAAGAGACAGAGAGATAGGAGTGCTATCTTTCTTGATGATCACATTTTGAAGGATTACTCTTTCATCCATTAGAAAGATTTCTGGGGGGGCACCTGGGTGGCTCAGTGGGTTAAGCCGCTGCCTTTGGCTCAGGTCATGATCTCAGGGTCCTGGGATGGAGTCCCGCATGGGGCTCTCTGCTCAGCAGGGAGCCTGTTTCCCTCTCTCTCTCTCTCTGCCTGCCTCTCTGCCTACTTGTGATCTCTCTCTGTCAAATAAATAAATAAAAAATTAAAAAAAAAAAAGAAAGATTTCTGGGTAGTAAAATAAGAAAAAGGTTGGAAGAAGACTTAATCTTGAAGGGACAGAGAAATAACTTATAATTGCAAGTTTTCTAAAGTAAATGCTATAAGGAAAGGGAAGTCAAAGGTCTATACTCAGCAATAGATCTTTTTTTTTTATTTTTAAAATTGTATACCATCATTTTCATTTAATTTAAAAACTTTTAAAAATACTTCATTTTTTATTTTTATTTTTTCATAAAACGTTTCTTTTTTTTTATGTTCAGTTAGCCAACATATAGTACGTCATTAGTTTTTGATGTTTTGTTCCAATGATTCTTTAGTTGCAACAGATCTTTGAAAGCTTAGTCAAACTGAGAGGAATGTTAAGGCTTTCTTGGTAGAATAGTAGTTTTACGAGGGAGGGTTTGACAGTGAAAACCAGAGGCCTCTCATGGCCATAGTGTGCGGATTTGGCTTGGAGTGGATTGTGAAATCTTATGCTTAGAGGTGTGGTCAGCAAGAGTAATAAACTTTGTTGGAAATGAATGGGAGAGACCACAGCCTTGCTACTTTATGGTTGCAATCCCATTTGGGGTGAATGGTAGACTAACTTGAATTTTAATGGAGAGATTTTGAAAATAAGAGCCTTAGATGGGCTATATAATGTCTCCACATATGCCAGACATGTGTCAGGAAGATCAATGCAAACCCAGTGGAAATTGAAAACTAAGTATATATGAAAACTTTCTGAATTTAAATGTGCTATCCAACTCATATACAGATCCATTGGCGGAGAGTATAGGTGATAAGGGCTTGAAGTGTTTGATCACAAATCCTGTCCAAATCATTGGCTAATCACAAGCTCTGTAGTCATAGCTACAATCCTAATAGGCCATGCTAAAAACAAATAAGCAAAAGAAGGATTAGGGGGAAAAAAAAAGGCAGAGACATCAGTGGCTACAATCTAAGAGATGAGAGATTCCTTAGATTAAGTTCAGAAAATTTACTGAGACAACAAAAACAACAACACTCAGAAACCTAAAGTACAGGGGAAGTTTGAGGCTAATCCATTGCTACAAAATATAATCTAAAATGTCCAGTTTCCACCAAAAATATAAAACATCAAAAAAAAAAAATAGTGGCTGACCTATACACAGGGAAAAAAAAATCAATAGAAACTGACTAATGGGGTTCAGATGTTGGGCTTAATAGATGAAGGCATCAAAGCAACTATTATAAGTATGTTCAAATGATAAAATAAAACTATGTTCCACAAACTAAAGAAGAATATGATGACAATGACTCAACAAACAGATAATCTAAATAAAGATATATAAACTGTAAAAATAAATAGAAATTCTGTAGTTGAAAATACAAGACCCAAAATGAAAAATTCATAGGTATACTCTACAATTTGAGTCTGAACATAGATTTAAGATGGTAGAAGAAAGAATCAGTGATCTGGAAGGTAAATCAATGAAAATTATCCAAATTGAAGAAAAGAGAGTAAAACGGATGGGAGACAAAACAGAGTGTCAGAAACCTATGGAACACATTTAAGCATATTATCTGTAATAGGAGACTCATAAGGAAGGTGAGAGAATAGATCAGAAAATATGTTTGAATAGGTGATGACTGAAAATTCCTAAATTTGAGGAAAAACACAATTTACAGATTCAAGATCAATAATCAACAAACTTATAGTAAGGTTAAGGAGACAAGGAGAAATACACTGACATACATCAGTGTCAAATATCCCATGCCAACAGTGTCATAAGAGAATAGAGTACCTAAATTCATATGAGACAAAGTAGACTTTCAGACATATTACTAGAGAAAGAGTGACAATTCATAATGGAAAAATAGTTACTTCCTCAGGAGGATGTTTTAAAAAATTAACGTATGCACACCTAAAAACAGAGCCTCGAAATACTTGAAGCAAAAACTGACAGTATTGAAAAAGGAAATAGATAATTCAACAACTAGAGTTGAAGATTTCAATGTCCCACTCTCAAAAGTTGATAGAATAACTGCACAAAAAATCAGTAAGGATACAGAAGAATTAAATAGCCTAATAACCAACATGACACAACTGACATTTACAGAACACTTAACCAAACAACAGATAAATACACATTTTTTTCAAGTATATGTAGAACATTCTCCAGGATAAGCCATACACTAGGTCATAAGATAAGTCTCAATAGGTTTTAAAAGATTAAAATAATTTAAAGACTACAGCAGAGCTAAAATAGAAAACAACAGGAAGGAATTTGGGAAATCTCCATATGGAAATTAAATAGCTTACTTCTAAATAACCCATGTGCCAAAAGATAAATCACAATGGAAAATATTTTGAACCATATTAAACAAAAAGATAACATATCAAAGCTTATGGGACACAGATAAAGCAACAGTTAGAGGAAAATCTGTAGCTTTGAATGTCATGTTAGAAAAGCAGAAAGAGGGCACCTGGGTGGCTCAGTGGGTTAAGCCGATGCCTTCAGCTCAGGTCATGATCTCAGGGTCCTGGGATCACGTCCCGCATCGGGGCTCTCTGCTCAGCAGGGAGCCTGCTTCCTTCTCTCTCTCTCTCTGCCTGCCTCTCTGCCTACTTGTGATCTCTCTCTCTGTCAAATAAATAAATAAATAAATCTTTAAAAAAAAAAAAAGAAAAGCAGAAAGATTTCAAATCAATAATCTAAGCTTCCATCTCAAGACACTTGGGGGAAAAAGAGCAAATTACATCCAAAGCAAGCAGAAGAAAGGAAAAATTGAACATCAGAGCACAAATCAATGAAATAGAGAACAGAATAACAATAGAGAAAAATCAATGAAGTCAAAAGTTGGTTATTTTAGAACATCAACAAAATTGATAAATCTAAAAAAAAAAAAAAAAAAAGAAACAAGAAACAAAAAGCAGAGAAGACACAAATGACCAACTGAGAATATAAAATAGGGCATAATAAGTGACCCTATAGAAACGGACACAAGTTTAAGGGAATAATATAAAAAACCCTTAATATTAAAAACTTTATATGTAAAACTAGATAATTTATTTGAAATGGAAAAATTCTTAGGAATAAAAAAAGAAAAATGTAATCAAAATTTACTCAGGAAGAAATAGAATAACTGAGTAGGCTTATAATGAAATAATTATACCAAATTTGTAATAAAATATCTTCCCAAAAGTAAAATCTGGGCCCAGATGGCTTCATAGGTAAATTCTACAAAATATTCAAAGAAAAAACAGTACTAATCCTTTACAAAGCTTTTGGAAAATAAAGAAAGAAGGGATGCTTCCTGAGGCATTCACTGAGTCTAATATTATCCTAATACTAAAACCAGAAAAACATGCCATTAGAAAATATTACTATAGATCAATATGCTCATGAGCATAGACATAAAAATTATTAATAAAGTGCAATTTTACCCATATAAGTGATACACTGAAACCATTATGCACCATAATCAAATTTGATTTATCCCAGGAAGTCAAAGTTGGTTTAGCATCTGAAAGTTAGAATATACCATATTTATAGAATGAATACACCCATGACATAATAATCTTGATAAAAATAGAAAAAGAATTTAACAAAATTCAATGTCCAAAAGAGAGAGAAAGGAAGGAAGGAAGGAAGGATGAAAAGAAGGAAAAAAGAAGGAAGGAAGGAAGGAAGGAAGGAAGAGACCCTCAGTAACCTAGAAATAAATAGAAGTTCCCTCCAACTGATCAAGGGCATCTACAAAGGGTATCTGTGCAAAACCTATACCTATCACATCATCCTTAATAGTGAAAGACAGAATGTTTATCCTTTGAGATTGAAATGCCCACTCTTACACTTCTATTTAATATTTTACTAGAAATCCTAGCTAGTGTAATAGAGTAAGAAAAATCAATTAAAATCATACAGACTAGAAAGAATGAAAGCTACTTTTACTTACAAATGGCATTATCCTGTAAGTAAAAAATACTAAGAATATACAAAACTAATAAAGAAGCTGACATTATTGCTGGGTACAAGATCATCATATAAAAATCAATTATATTTCTATGTAGTACCAATAAGAACACGAAAATGATATTACAAAATTAAGAAAATAATTCTATAGAAAAAGAATAAAATACTTAAGAATAAGTTTAGGAAAAGTAGGACAAGACCTATATTTTGAAAATGATAAAACATTACTGAGAGAAATTAATGGATATTTGAATAAATGATGAGATCATTCATGTTCACACATTAAAAGACTTAATATTAAGATGTCATTTCTTCATAGTTTTCTGCTTAAATTTAATACAATCTTATCAAGACTCCAGCAAGCTTTGACAAGCTGATAATAATTTAAACAGAAATACAGAGGACCTAGGATATCCCCCTCACTCCCCAAAATTAAAAGAACAATGTTAGAAGATTTACAGCATCTACTTTCAAACTTACATAAAATTCCAGTAATCACAATAGTGTAGTGCTGGCATAAGGATAAATATATAGAGCAATGAAATACAATAGAAAGTCTATAAAAACTCTAACATGTGTTGCCAATTGATTTTTGACAAATATATCAAGGAAATTTAATAGGGAAAGGGTAGTCTTTTCAGCAAATATTGTAGAGACAATTGGTCTCAGGTAGGACAAAAAAATCTTCTGGGACAGTGTAAAAAATGAGACAAAATAAGACAAAACACAAATTTAGATCCTTACTACACACACACAAAAGTCAAGTCAGAATATTATAGAGGGAAATATTTCTGATTTGGGGTGAGGAAAATATCTCTTAGGTATGACTCCCAAAACACTACTTAAAATTAAAAAAAAAAAGATACATAGGACTTTATCAAAAATTTTTCAAAAATACTCCTTTTCTTTTTTTAACAGAGACAGATGCAAACCTTAAGAGACTCTTAACTACAGGAAACAAACTGAGGATTGCTGGAGGGTATGTGGGTTGAGGGCATGGAGTTGTGAACACTGGTTGTTGTATGCAACTGATAAATCACTAAATTCTCTGAAACTAATAATATAGTATATGTTCATTAAATTAAATTTAAATAAAGAAATTTAAAAGGACTTTTTAAATGACAAAAATGAAAAGCAAGCTGTACACTGGGGAAAAAATGTACATTTATGTATCTAATGAAGGACTTTTGTCCAGAATATAAAGATCTCTTAGAATCTCTCACAATTCAACAACAAAAAAATCAATCCAACCCCCCAAAATGGGCAAAAATTTGAACAGGCACTTCACTGAAGGAAGATATAGGATTAGCTAATTAGCACATGGAAAGATGTTCATTTAGTAATTAGAGAAACAGAAATGAAAACTACAGTATGATACCACAAAAACCCAATAGAATGGTCAGAATCAAAATATTGAAAAAAATGGTAAGGATGTGAAGGAATGGAATATAAAAAGGTACAGCCACTTTGGAAAAGAATTTGGGAGTTTCTTAAAAAGTTAAACATGTACTTAAAATAAACTCATTCATTCTAATCCTAGGTATAGACCCAAGAAAAATTAAAACTGATCTATTCAAAGGATTTTAGTGTATGTTTATAAGCAATATCATTCTTAATAGCAAGAAGGTA
Organism: Mustela nigripes; assembly: GCF_022355385.1. NCBI lineage: Eukaryota > Metazoa > Chordata > Mammalia > Carnivora > Mustelidae > Mustela > Mustela nigripes. Next base: position 128,597,615 of record NC_081560.1, read on the forward strand.
GTAGTACGCATGTATATCAATGAACGAATGAATCAATTTGAATGAACAAATAAAATGTGGTGTATGCATGTGGTATATGCATCTATTCAGCAATTAAAAAGAAGCTCACTACCAATACATGCTATAGTGTGAATGAATTCTAAAAGCATGCTAAGTGAAAAAGCCACACACAAAATGCTACATATTTTATGATCCCATTTGTGCAAAATTTCTGGAAAAGGAGACTTGGTACAGAAAGAAAGCATATCAGGAGTTGCTTAGGGTTGGTCATGGGAGGAATGAGAATTGACTCCAACCAGCTACAAGGAATCTAGATTCTCACAATGGTTGCACATCAATAAATTTACTAAATATCATTGGACCACAGAATAGTTGAATTTTATGGTGGGTAAAATCAAGCTCTTAAGAAAAATTTGTAGCATCTCACAAGTCCATGTAAATTCATAAGAATTAGTCAAATGAACTTAAAGTGGGCATATGGAAAGAAATTGACATAAGTTAAAAAAAAAACTGGATTTGAGGTATTTAGCAAGGATACAGGAAAAAGTAGACATCATTTCAGTGTATGCATTATTGAAGATTTTCTCCTAAATCTTTCAGCCCAAATTATGGAATTAAATAAAATAGAAAATAAAATGTTATAAAATAGGTAAATGTTAAGCGGGTTATAATTAAGAAGCCAAACAAGTGAACATCTTTTATGGTACCTTAAATTTATTTTTCATGATGGTCTTTTTGAATCTAAAGGGGAAAGCTCTGCCTCGGTGTGAGTTTGTCTGTCCTTTGAAGAGACAGATACTTGTTGTGTCAATTCTTACAGTATAGATGAGACCAGTGCCAAAATCACGAGTCAGAAAGTGAGTTTTAAGAGGGAGAGAAAATTCTAGGTTCTTTCTGGGCCTCAACTTTGGAGTGATGGAGACATGTGGGAGAAGAGACTACATATACACTGACACAATGCAGTTATATTAAAAATAAAATGACTTTAGTCTGAGACCACAAAGCCTGAGAAGAAATTTTAAAACAATAACCATGGCGTACTTTATTTGATCCCTTCTCAGAATATAATGCAAGTTTGAAATAAGAAAAAAAGATTTTTGAAACATATGATTAATTTGTATGTGGCAGAAGAAATTGCTGAATTGAAATCACCTATGTTGGGAGAGGACAGTGTGTCCAGAATTTCTCTCACCACTTACCATTTGCTCCTAGTCTCCACCTAGCACATTGCCTGGTACCTACTAGATAATCAATCTGCAGTTGATGAATTAATGAATGCCTCATTATTTTTGAAGATTTTTTTTCTGGGAAATTAAGATTTTATCGATTACATTATTGAATATTTAACATCTATTGGCAAATACTGATCTATAAAATGCATACTGGTGTTATTTGTGGATGGGCCTAATAAACAGATCAATTAAGTAGCCAAGTTTGACATTTCTCACATTTATATTACCAGCTCCACAAAACATATCCCTCCTGAATACTCCATTTCCTATCCCATATCCTTCTCATCTCCCTAGATATTAAGCATGTATGTGTTTATTTCTATATAGGTATAGCTAGTCATATTTCTTGTTTTATGTCCTTGTCACTGTGCCTGTAGTTATTTATTGTTTTTACGTTCTTGGTTATGATTTCTTCATGTTTTTCTTGTAACTCCATTGTATTACAACTGTTTTAAAGTATCTGAGAATTTGTTATACAATGTACAGCACTGACCAAATATAAGATATTAAAGATACAAAATTGACATCAATATTTTGAGGACAGCAAATCAACTTAATTTGTATTCTTTTTAAAATTCTATGTCTTCTTAATAAAGTGTAAGAAATTAGTATAACTGAAACAGGAAATGATCATGTAAAGGTAACCCCTGGTTACAGATATACTTTGTGCTATAATTGGGATATTAAGTTTACTCAGTAAGTTAGTGTATTTTGCTCAGCTTTATGTTTCATTATTTGAGAAACACAGCATAAAGTAAACTGTAGCATTAAAAGCCAGCTTCATTGCAATTTATTTTTATAGCATAGTGCAAAACAACCCAAGCTGAAAGTACATTCAGGCAGTGAGACTTAAATCCCTAAAGGTAAGAAAGTGGTTCCATAAACAGATGTGATCATGGATTCTGAGTTTATTTGCTTGTGGCAAAAATAAAAGTACCAACTCAATAAGTTTTAATTTATAGGCATCTACACCAGAAGGCCTTTAGGCACTTTGAACAAAACTGACTAAAAATAAAATTTAGTAAAATAAACCCAATCTGCCCCATTCTCCATTCACACCAGGGAATATAAATTCCCAGCAAGGTAAAGAGGAGAGATTTCTCCATGTCTTTTCTAGGTGCTTTCCTGGAATTGTAGCTATGCTATGCTCTAGAAGAGAATTTTGCGATTGGCTGCATTTCAGGACACTTGAGAACATGAGAGAGGAACTGCGGATGATCATTCCAGCTCCTGAAGGTTTTCTAACAACCATGGCCCCACCTGCACATGGTCACGCAGAAGCATAGAGCTTGTCTGTTCTCACCCAAAGGAAATATTACTTGCCCTTTTTCTTCAGCAGGAAGTTCATATATACATACACATATATATATATATGTATATATACATACATACATACATACATACATACATACTGGCTGGTACCTAATATGTATCTGACCTTTAGGAAATTCTATGATTCTATCATTGGACATATAATAAACTGAAAATCATTTGTGTAGAATATAAATACATATATTTATATTCATATAATAAACTGAAATAGACATATAATAGACTGAAAATCCTTATTTGTGTAGAATATAAATAGACAAGTATGGGGGTCCTGACTTTGTAGACCTCCTTACCTCACATTTTGTTCTTCCAGGGTCTCACTTGTGAATTCCAGTATGTCAGCAGCTGTCCCCACAAACATAAGGAGAAGTTGAGAGAGTTGGTCCCGAGTGATCCCTCCTCCAATGGGTAGAAGCCATCTTCCAATTATGAGCATTAACAAGAATGTCTGATGGAGTCCCAAAGTCCAAACTTTCTCACATACTGTAGATAAGTTATTTACAAAAACTTGGGCCTGTGTAACAAAAATGTCATACAGGGAGAAGACTGTGAGCTACCACCTTGGAGAGATATGCCTTCTTCACCATGGCTTTCAATCAAGAGTTAGCTTTTGTGGAAGGTCATTTTCAGAAAAATGATTCCTCATTTACTAAAGAAAATAAAATTCCTTTCAACTGGACATTCTGGGGGGAATAAAAGGCTAAGATGGTCGTAAAAAGGGGCAGCCTTATAACAGGAAATAATTTAAACCTCACACTTGCTAGTAGGATTGTAACATTTGGTACTTAAAGAGCCAATTTGGTGATGTTTTAAAGATCATTTCTCGTTTTACTCTTCTCCATAACAAAGTATTGCACACAGCAAAACTGTTTAAATACCATATTAAAATCACACACACAAAAATCCTATATTTTTCTTTCATGGATTTCAAGTCTGAATTTACTAATCTGGGACTATTTTAACATAGTACAGATATCTTGTTTTTTATTGGTTTAGAGCACTACTACATCAAATAAGAAAATGCACATTAATACTTATTCATTACCTAAATGCAAAGAAAGAGATTAACTGTAGTTATTATTTTTATTCTGAATATTTAACATACTATTGAAAAAGTACATAAACTAGCAACCAAATTTTATTCTGGCCTTAATCTTGAACTCAGAGAAAAATTTACATCCTTTTCATGGATTCTGAATGATATCTCTTGCCCATTTAATTTCCAAATAAGTTTTAAAATATATAAATTATTGGCCGTAAAGTCTATAGTCTTTTTTAAAAAGATTTTATTTATTTATTTATTTGACAGAGAGAGATCACAAGTAGGCAGGGAGGCAGGCAGAGAGAGAGGGGGAAGCAGGCTCCCTGCCAAGCAGAGAGCTCGATGTGGAACTGGATCCCAGGACCCTTGAGATCATGACCTGAGCCGAAGGCAGAGGCTTAACCCACTGAGCCACCCAGGTGCCCCTAAAGTCTATAATCTTTTAAGGGACTATGGGATTGTGGGTCTCCAGTGGCTTGGATAGTTGATTCCAACTAATTTATACAAGTAACTTAGCTATGTCTATGCAAAGCCTATTTATTACCCTATTGATGACTTACAGATGTTGAGTGTAGAGGTAGAGGGAGGATAAAGGACAAGGCAGGATGCTAACGTGATTGAAGCCATGCGTGAAGATCAATGATTTTTCATTTACACAGTGTTTCATACTTTTTCTATTGGACTTCACATACATCCTACTTGATTCTCACAGGAAGATTACTAGGCAGGGTGAATATTAATATTTTCAATTAGATGAAAAACTGAGATATAGAGTGATTAAGTGACTTGTTCCAAGTGATATCAGTCAATTGTGATTGGAGCTTGAATTAGAACCCAATGCTAATTCAATTAAACCTCTTAGAATCAATAATCTATCATATTGTTGAAAATGTGACTTATTGGTAGGGAGGGGTCTGGGCCTTGGGTCTCTCCCATATACCATTTTAGAATAGGCCATGGTTACTTTGACAAATATCAGGCAAGTAAAGAACAAAAACTGATTCATTTTGACTAGAAATCTTCCCTATTTTGTTAATACACACTCTTAAAAATATATAGGCCAGGTCTCAAACTTTTAAATATATCATTCATTCACAAATAATATGTATCTCACCTTGTGCATGTAATATCTGACCTGTTAAAGGCTACTTAATGCTGCAAGTTAAATATATCTATTAACATATATAAGATATATGTGACTATTATGTATATTAAATGTGTTTAATAAATAAAAATACAATTATTTCATAAATTCCTGAGCCAAACAATTAAACAACTGGCAAATTTCCTTAGGGAAGAGTGAGCTGAAAGGTGTAGAGCATGTTATTCCCTGAATGAAAGGTGATTTCCTAGATCCTTTAAAATACAATGGAAAAATCTCTCACCGTCCTAATGAGATCATCTGCTCCATTGTCTTGGTCACTTGATATCAGAGTTTGATTGAAGTTTTCTTTGCTACTGGAATTTTGTGATGTTTCTTCAGGTTGGCTATTGCAATACTAAGAATTTGGTAGAAAGTCAATATGTTAAAAAAAAAAATTTGTTTTGCCCAAGATTTTTCAATGTATGAGCCTATGAACATTTGTAGGTTGTGAATAATAAGTTTAACAAGTAAATAAAAGGCAGGACCATTAAAAAAAAAAAAAAAACCACAGTATGTAGAATTTAAAATGGCTTCAATTATCTAAGAGATTATGAGTAGATATGTGTATTTACACAATATGCACAAATATTTCAAGTTACAGTCTTAAAATAGAAAACCACTTTTTAATTAATATGAGATGAAAATCAACTATACATGTTTTATTTTCCCACAAGTCTATAAGGATGTAGTCTCCAAGTTCATTGTACAGAGCTGTAGAATTTTTTAAGTTCTTATTTGAATTTCAGTTAGTACACATAGAGTATTATATTAGTTCCAGGTTACAATATAGCGACTCAACAATTGCATACATCACTTGGTGGTCATCATAACAAGTCACTGCTTAATCTCTGTCACCAGTTTCCCCCACTCCCCCATCCACCTCCATTCTGGTGAATATCAGTTTGTTCTCTATAGTTTGTTTCTTCATTTGTCTTTCATTTTTCCCCTTTGATCACTTGTTTTCTTTCTTAAACTCCATGAGTGAAATCAATGGTATTTGTCTTTCTCTGAATAATTTATGTAACTTAACATTATACTCTCTAGTTCCATCCATGTCCTTGAAAATGGCAAATGGCAAGACTTCATTCTTTTTTGTGGCTGAATACACACACACACACACACACACACACACACATATATGCATGCCACATCTTTATCCATTCTTCTGTCAGTGGATGCTTTGGGCTGCTTCCGTATCTTGGCTATTGTAAATAATGCTGCTATAATTATAGGGGTGTATGTATCCCTTTGAATTAGTGTTTTTTTAATTCTTTGGGTAAATACCCAGTAGTGCAATTGCTGGATCATAAGGTAGATCTATTTCTAACTTTTTGAGGAGGCTCCATACTGCTCTTTACATTGGCTGTACCAGTTTGCGTTCCCATCAACAGCGCACAGCGGTTCCTTTCTCTTCATATCTTCACCAACACCTGTTGTTTCTTGTGTTGTTGATTTTAGCCCTTCTGATAGGTGTGAGGTGCTATCTCATTGTAGTTTTGATCTGTAATCAAAGTGATGATGAACATCTTTTCATAGATCTATTGGCTATCTGGATGTCTTCTTTGGAGAAATGTCTATTTATGTCTTATACCCATTTCTTTTTCCATATTCACATAACTTTTATTATAGTACATTATTTAAGTGTTCTATTTTATTATTAGCTATTGTTAATACCTTGCTGTGCTTAATTTATAAATTAAACTTTATCATAAGTATATACATATAGGAAAAAACAGTGTATATTGACTTTGATACTACACACATTTTTAGGCATCCACTGGGGAAACTTAGAACTTATCCCTCATGGATAAGTGGGGGGCAATGTATTTCTTCAGCTGAGAATTAAGAACTATGGGTATATCATTCACTTTCTTTATGCTATCCAATGTATTTTTATTTATTTCTCTATCTATCTATTCATTTATCTATCTATAGTCTTAGATAGCCTATGTGAGCAGAGTGGGGAAGGGGTACTGGGAAAGGAGGAGAGAATCCTAAGCAGGTTCCAGGAGAATTAGCATGGAGCCTGACGTGGGGCTTGATCTCAAGACCCTGAGATCATGCACTGAGCCAAAATCAAAAGTCAATCTCTTAACTGACTGAGCCACCTAGGCACCCCGATCCAATGCATTTTAAAGCAGTTATCTAAATGTGCAGTCACTGAATTCCTCTTAACTTTCATAGTTAGTACTTAATGACTGCATTTGGACTGTACCCTGAGGCTTTGTTTCCAATGATTGACCACAGATTATAATGAATAAGACATTTAGGTCTGGTGCTAAAATACATGCCATTTAGGATTCCTTCTTAAAATGCAAATGAAATTGTACTATCATTTTGCTATCCATTTTTTAAAATTGGAATATTTGTTTTTTGAATTTTCTAAGTTCTTCATATATTTTGGATACTAACCCTTTAACAGATATGTCATTTGCAAATATCTCTTCCCATTCTATACATTAGCTTTTTTTTTTTTTTTTTTAAAGATTTTATTTATTTATTTGACAGAGAGATCACAAGTCGGCAGAGAGTCAGGCAGAGAGAGAGAAGCAGGCTCCCGCTGAGCAAAGAGCCCGATGCGGGGCTCGATCCCAGGACACTGAGATCATGACCTGAGCCGAAGGCAGCGGCTTAATCCACTGAGCCACCCAGGCGCCCCTATACATTAGCTTTTAAGTTTATTGATTGTATCCTTCACTGTGCAGATCTTTTTATTTTGATGTAATCCCAATAGTTTATTTTTGTTTCTGTTTCCCTTGCCTTAGGAGACATAACTAGAAAAAGTTGCTATGGCTGATGTTAAGGAATTTAGTGTCTGTTGTAGGATTTAATAGTTTCAGGTCTCATATTTAGGTCTTTACTCGATTTTGAATTTGTTTTTGTGTATGATGTGAGAAAGTGGTCCAGTTTCCTCCTTCTGTGAGTTACTGTTCAGTTTTCCCAACACCAGGTGTTGAAGAGACTGGTTTTTCCCATTGGATATTCTTTACTGTTTTGTTGAAGATTAACTGATGATATAATTATGGGTTTACTTCTTGGTTTTCTATTCTGTTCTATTGATCTATGTATCCTGTTTTGTTCCAGTAGCATACTGTTCTGATTACTACAGTTTTGTAATATAGTATGAAGTCTGGAATTGTAATGCCTCCAGCTTTACCTTCCTTTTTCAAGATTGCTTAGCCTATTCAGAGTCTTTGATTCCATGCAAATTTTAGGATTGTTTGTTTTGGTTCTGTGAAAAATGCTGTTGGTATTTGAGAGCTGTACAATTCACAGAGTAATAACTGGGGTTCCTTTTTTGAAACCTGGACCAGTTGTAGAACAAACAAATCAACAATGACAACATGAAAACATGTATGATCTGGTCAGAACATCTATTCTAAGAGTTTATTTCTTGTCCAGAAGGATATTTATCTAAAATAACATTTGCTTAAGCAGGTAATCCAATTATTTTCAATCTTGCCTGTTAAACACTGAGACAACCAAAAAAATTAACATGTTCCTCTATTAAAATATGTATTTTAGTGTCATTTTGGAGGTCCACTTGGGTTTATGGAAACTTTGACAAAGACCCAAACTTGATGTTTTACCCTTTTTGTTCCTTCATTTTGCACGTAAATTTCTACAAGTTAACTGTGCATGATTTTTATCCAGATGCTAGGAATCTGAGTAGAGAAAAAATATGTAAGAGAAAAAAAGAGTGGTACTTGAAAATACAAGTGTAACTAATGATTATTTCACAAATTAAATAAAAAAAGTTTTAAAAAAAAGTTGATTTTTTTCAAACACCTGCAAGGCTAATGTACTTTTGAAACACACACATACATATACACACATCACTACCACCATCATCACCACCACATAACCACACTCACATATTTGGACTTAGAGAAAGTATTTTTTTTTAATGCTAATACTATAAGAAGTGTATTTTTCTTAATTAGTCTAGATACCACATCAATCAATCTATAAGCTACTTGAAAAAAATAAAAGAAAGTCTGTCAAGAAGCTATTTTTTTCTACTCCCCATCAAAACAACTAGTGTTATGGGTGAAATGACAGGCGTACTTAGGAAAGATGGCCATGTGCCATATCTCTAGGAGCAAAAAATCCAGCTGTTTGCACACTTTTTTTTTTCTGTGCAGCTAAGACTCCATGGAAAGATAATGAAGATAAAAAGTTAAATCTTTGAACCAAGCAATAAATCCTCATTGCAGAGTAGCTTTGTGAGAATCAAAAGGGCACGAGGAAATAATTTTGACCACTTTATTCCATAGGCATGAAATCTATTTATTAGCACATATATTAAAAGTGGTGACCTTGATATGTTTTTTTTAATCCTTAGCACCAAAAATTTATAGACATCTCATTACTACAAAAAAAAAAAAAAAAAAAAAAAAAAACCCAAAACAAAAACCAAAACCAAAACAAACAAACAAAAAAACCCCAAAACTTCATCTGCCCTGCAGTGGCCAATAGCTTGTAGTCCACATTATGATAATGCAACCTGAGTTCCATTCCATTCTTGTAATTCTACTTGTTACAAATTGATGAAATTTTTCCTTTAAGTGACAGCTGCTTGGGACTGCAAAGATCAACCGGTTTGATTCCTACAACCTAACCTGGCTTGTATTGTTTTTATGGTAATATTATTTCCACTTAGCATTGTATAGGTGAGTTCATTTAGATGATCTGGATACAAACAAGCCACTTTTTCATGGGTCTTAAAAACTCTTATTGCTTCAAGAATATTCCTTTGGGTCAAACCAGACCCTAACCCCACCAAGACCAGAAAGTTTCCATTGTTTAAATTCTGCCACTTCACAGATAGATCTAAGAATTATGGTCATAACTCTTGTCATAATCATGCTGTTTCTAGTCATGTGGACCTAGGCAGATGCAGAAATGAAGGTACAGAACTGATCACCTCGTAGGAATGTCTTCATGAGATAGGTCAGGATGCTTTCCTAATGCCAAGACATAGGTTAGAACATTTAGGATGTAGAATACGTGGAAACTGTGAAAAGAAATTAAATCACTAACTTGTCATGAAAAAAAATCAGGTAATTTTGATAACGCCTCTAAAATATAGAACACATAACAGAGAAAGGCAGTGTGGTTTAACAGAGTAGGGGTTAAGACCTAGGTGCTAAGCCCCAGGACTGTTATTGATTAGCTGTGTGACCTTGAGAAAATTACTTAATGTTTCTGTTTCAGTGTCCTCCTCTGTAAAGTAGAAATATATATAACATGCCTAACTCATGGAGTTGATGAGTTCATAAAGGAGAAAATACATTTGAAAAATACTTTGAAAGAAAGGATTACATAAAGAAAAGTGGTTATTATCACAACCAAATTTTTTTAAATGAATGGACTAAGAGAATTGCTGTACCTTCCTTTATTCTGCCATTTCTCATTTCTTTAAATGCAATTCCAATACTGTTTTGTCTCCTTTACGCTTACTTTTTTCTACTTCCATCGCTGCCCACCCTGCCCAATTCAATCTTTGGGCATTCATTTTAATTCTTAGTGTCAAAATGAGTCAAATCCATTACTACTAAAGGTCCAATTTCTTTTGTAGTATGAAAATTAGAGAGGTACTGCCTGGGGCTCAAAAATCTTTTTTTATTAAAAAGAGAGCTTTTGGTTGCATGCTATTTGTTGTAATGGGATTTGACCTGTATATCAATTAACTGTGCAACGCATTTATATTATAAAAGCATTTGGGGAAATGAATTGTTATTGTGGATGATAGTCATGTTATAGAATTGGATGTGAAAGAAAGAAATGATTCAAATCACCAGAGCTTATTTCCATCCCCCTGAAAGTAGTAAGTAGTAAGGAAATTGAAACAGTCCCCTAACTCTTATGGTATGGTTTTTAAAAACCATGATAACTTGAACCAGCCAATCTAGTGCTACAAAAATATTTTGCTACAGTCATAGAGATAGCCTATGACTTTAATATTTTTAAACAGGGTTAAAGCAGATAAATGTTTTCCTCAGGCCTATTTTATTGGTATGTGCTTGTGGAATTCTTCAGAAATAGTCCACAGAGCTAAATTCCCCTGTGTGTGCCTAAAATTTGGAGCAAGCATTTTCCAGACAAGGTTTGGATATCTGAAACATATATCAGAGGCTTAACTTTACTATAAAATGACCAACTGCAGCAAAGAAATCTATATAGGGGCAAATTCTTATCTTGAATAATGCATTGTATCAGTGAAAATACTATAATAATATTATATCATAACTATAGCTTATCTATAACATAGCCCTATGTTATGACCCAGAAGATATGAAGTCCAGGCTGGCATCTGCTAGAGTCTGCCTTTCACAGTGTGGTACAGGAGCATTAATAGTAATAGATTGTGAATCTAATCCAGATCCTGATACCTGGGGCTGCCCATCTAAGCAGCAACTCACTTAAAAATCTTTCTCTCTCTATAGATTAGGGACTCTCATTGGAAGCCATTGTTTATTTTTTAAGTCAGTCCTTATACACGTAGCCCACCTCTCCCAATGGTAGATCTCATACTCCTCTTTTTAATTCTTCATATCTGGCTCCAGAGTAGAATACCCATTTCACTAAAACAGCTCATGGGACCCTCAAAAAGGAATCTTTTGTAATCTGTAAGGCCTGTATTTTAAGACAGACTTTTTTTAGTAGCCCCACCAAGTTTGATTGCATTTGCTTAACAGAGTCTAGACAATGGGGTTTATTTTTAATTTCTGCTACTTTTATTTTATAGGATGCTAGATTATTGAGCCCTGCCCATTTTCAGTACAATATAGGAATTCATTGAATATGCGAAGTTTAAAGCCAAATTTTTACACACAACCTTCCCGTACCTCACGTAAAAAACTCTAGCATATTTGAGGTCAGGAGTGCTTAAGAACAAGATCTTTTTTTTTCTTTTTTTTTTTTTTTTAAATTTTTTTTTAAATTTAAATTTTTAAAAATTTATTTATTTGAGAGAGAGACAGTGAGAGAGCATGAGCGAGGAGAAGGTCAGAGGGAGAAGCAGGCTCCCCATGGAGCTGGGAGCCAGATGCGGGACTCGATCCTGGGACTCCGAGACCATGACCTGAGCCGAAGGCAGCCGTCCAACCAACTGAGCCACCCAGGCGTCCCAAGAACAAGATCTTTAACATAAGTTATTAATTAATTATAAATCTTAACGCTTAACTATAACATTTTTATTGGCTTTGATAGATCATGAATTCACTTTCTTTTGTTAATGGCCTCTTACTTTTTCAATTCTTGATAACTACCATTCCTTTGAGAAGTGCATTTCTGAAATAAATTATAGTATGAAAATAGTTTACTGATAAATATTCCACTTTCTTACTTTCCAAAGGGACATACCTGGGTCTCATCGTGCATTTCAAGAAGCCATAATGATGGAACAATGCTAATCAGATATAAAAATATGGCTGGTGAAAACCTGTAAAAGAGAGAAAAAAAGTTCAGTTTTTACAAAAAAAAAAAAAAACCCTCTTTTTTAATTAAAGAAAAACAAATACACATACCCTGATCACATTGAGTTAAACCTTTTTATCTCAAGTGTTTATTTCAATGGGGATAAAAGCATTATGTGATTTCTGCCATATGGATTGTAGAGAAACAAAGTAACTGCAAAAGGCACTAGCAGCTGTCATTCTCACTGAATTTCTAATCCAATTAATAGAAGTTAATTTTAATATGGCTTAATGGGACACTGCCAACTAGTTTCAGGCACAAAACTGGATATTTTGTATTTAATATGTTTTACAACAAGCAAATACAGCAATAGTAAATCTTCTTGGATTTTTTCAACATTGCAATTTCAAGAAGATTAGCTACATTTTTAAATATTAACCTGGAATTCTGAAAGCCCAAATAGTAACATCCTACTAGAAGACAAAAATCAGATGATAATGAATAGGAATGAACAAAATCAACTGACTTTGTGATATCTGAGAAACCTAGTAAAAATTAAAATGCAAAGAAACAACAACAGATGAAGTGCTTGGTATTGTTTTAAAAGGCTATCTATATTCATTATTTGCTGGCTTAAAATTCAGAGGGTAGTCCAAAAAGTGGGCTTTTATAGTCAAACATATTTAGGTTCAGATACCAGTGGCTCTGTCTGCTTCTTAGTCCACAAAATGGAGACAGTCACTTAATAGCATACCAATATACCACAGACTGGGTAGCTTAAACATCAGATAGTTATTTTCTCATGGTTCTGGAGGTTGGAAGCATGGTGAGGTCTCCCTTCCTGGTTTATAGATAGCCACCCTCTTGCTGTATCCTGGCCTCACATGGCCCTTCCTTGGGGCATGCACATCACAAGCAGAGAGAGACAGAGATCACTCTCTTCTCCTCTTAAAAGTTGACCAATCTTAATGGATTAAGATCCTACCCTTATGACATCTTTTACCTGTAATAAATTCCTAAAAGCTATATCTCAAAATAGAATCACACTGGGGGTTAGGGCTTCAGCATACAAATTTTTGGGAAACACAGTTTAGTCCAGAGTGGTCCCATTTATCTCATAGAGGTCTTTATTACACTTTCTTTAAAGCAGTGCATGGCAGAGGTGGGTATTCCATAATAGATAACTATTATTAGTATTTTATAGGACATTATATAATAAAAATATGCCTTTAGAAATTCAAAACAAGAAAAAAGTAACATACTTTCCAAATTTATTTCTTAAAATTGCACCTCTATCGTTTTAGATAGGACTATTGCTGTATAGGCCATCTCAAAGAAAAAAATTGTGAGTTAATATAATTTTATTAAAATACTTTAAGTATATGCATGTGATGGTTTAAAATGGTTTGAAAAACAGAAATGTTAATTGCTCAACAAATAGAATTACTTTAGATGAAATGGTATTAAAACCATATTATCATAATCCAGGAGAGAAAAGTGAGCAAACCTAAATGGAAGACAGCATCTAGAATGGGCTTTTTCAAGACTGTTAACAATTTCACTAATACTACATTTCAGCTTTTGGAAAGAAGGGAGAAAGAACAAAAGAAAGTGAGGTCTTTTAAAAAAAATCAATATTTCATATAGATACTCTTCCACCTTTGATTTCCTGCAAAGAACCAATTTTGAAACAAAAGGTTATGGCTCATGATATTATTGAAATCTGACTTGGAAGATGGCTGGGCGACAGAGAGATAGCAAAAGCCCCCATGTTGAACATACTCTTAAAAGAATAGGGAGAACTTGGTGTGCCTGGGTGGTTCAGTCGTTAAGCCTTCTGCTCAGGTCATGATTCCAAGGTCCTGGGATTGAGCCCTGCATCAGGCTCCCTCCTCAGCGGGAAGCCTGCTTCTCCCTCACCCACTCCCACTTGTGATCCCTCTCTCGTCCTGTGTCTATGTCAAATAAGTAAATAAAATTTAAAAAAAAAATAAGGAAAATTTTTATAAAAAATAAAAAATTTTTTTAAAAAATAAGGAAAATTTACTCCTTGGCCTTACATATCAAGGGAAACATCAGGAGAGAGTATTTCCTTTGTGAGATTGAGAAAGGAAATGAATTCCAATTGCAAGGACATTTGGAATATGTAAATGTTTATTTGGCTATGTCAAATGTTGACTGGATTGCAATTTTGTTGACTCTCTAGGAATTAATTTTGGGATTGACTCCCCTAAAAATATCATAACAATAATATCCAGGGAAACCATGGACTGACCCTATAATAACTCTTGAAAGAGGTTCAACATGAAACAAACAACATTTAACATCTTGTATGCATAAGAATGATTTCTATAATTGGAAAAAAAAAATACTACCCTATTTCAAGGTATTGCCTCTAATTAGGAATCTAGATATTTAAAAACAAAAACAAACCTAAAAAACAAAAACAACAACAAACTTTAAGACCTGAGATTGTCTATATTACCTGCCACAGAACGTCTAAATTCCATAATCGGACATTCAAAGCCTCCGTATTCTAGTTTTTCCACTTCCTGTTTCTCTTCTTGCACTACATCCTCAGAACAAAATGTTTTCTACAAAGTTCCCCTCACTTTAATCTGTCTTCATAATCTTTTTCGACATAGGTGAGAAGGGGGTAGAAAGAAGGTATCAGGCTGAGAGTCTAGGAATTTACCATATTCAACTTAGTCCGTAGCGTTTCTCCCCATATGTTCCACCCTCCTAACCCTATACCGGAGAGGATTTGCTGGAATTTCAGGAGGCTTCCAGAAGAGTTACTGGGGATGTGGATAGCATGCCTAAGTGATCAAGAACAAATCACCACCCAGAACTTCCTCCTGTCCTTCCTCTCTAACTCCCCTGTAGTCAGCAACAGTAGTTGTACAGCTGAAATTAAAACAACAAAACTTATGGAGAAAATATAAGTCCCTCTTATCTAGGGAAGTATTAAAACATGTCTAAATATATTTTATTTTTTCGATATGAGGAATACATTTCAGCCACATATAGCATATGTTTTGTTGGACCGTTCGTCCCTGTTAAGAACAAAGTGTTCCATGCTCCGTCAGCTTGATTAATCTGAAGAGAGGTCCTGAAATGACTTTAGAGGAAACGTCCCTCCAAATTATGACTGTCTGTTTTGGAACGCTCTCCTCTTGCCTCTCCAGCCATCAACATCCTACCTGTATTTCAGAGGCATAGTAGGAATTAATCTTAGCTTATATTTCCCTTGTGACCTAAGAACACATTCTCCACTATTTCATGATTATGTGTGTATTAGCCCTAGCTTTCCTAATACAGGCTCTTTGAAGGCAGATTCTGTCTTATTTACATTTATCTCCCTCTCTTCTTTCTTCTCGTTCATCTTTTCTTCTTCTCAGTGATGTCAGATGTCTTACTAAGTCTTTAATAAACGCTTATTAAGAAAATACTTAAGCGGTTCCTGGGTGGCTCAATGAGTTAAGCCTCTGGCTTCGGCTCAGGTCACGATCCCCGGCGTCCGGGGGTCAAGCCCTGCATCGGGTGCTCTGCTCAGCAGGGAGCCTGCTTCCTCCTCTCTCTCTCTGCCTGTCTCTCTGCCTACTGTGATCTCTCTCTGTCAAATAAATAAATTAAAAAATGCTTCAGTGCCTGAATTTATGAATAAAATAGAGGGCATGGAGGGTACTGGCATCTACAAAGATCTTTTTTATTCCCATTTCAGGAGATCCAGTAGCAAGTACACCCCTGGAGTTGTGGCCTGAGAAGAATTACTACACAAACCTAGGAGACCCAGATTTGAATCACCTGTTCCAAGGCACATCTTCCAAGGTAGTGGAAATTTGCTACCTTCCCTATGAGTCAATGTCCTCATCTATAGAACGGAGATAAAATATCCAGGTCATAGGATGGTTGTGAGGATGAGAAGAGAGAGTGTGTGCCATGGGCCTGATAGTGTATGGCTCAACACATGCGCATTGCTGCCTTACCTAGGCTCAGCTCTGCAAGTAAACTCATAGCTACATATTCAAGACCTACACCTAAAGAGGACCAGAGGATGCCAGGTTAGAAGGCTGTTTCTTCAAATAAATAACTCACAATCAATCCTATTGTCAATTCTCCAAATGAAAATTCCCCAAATGAAACCTGTTTAAGACCTCTTGAATCAGAGGAAATTGTTTGCACTGCTAAAGACATCATTATCCTTAACTCCACATTTGATGCTAAGGCCAATCCTGTCATCCAGTCATGGTTTGCACGGGTCATTTGCCCACAATGGCCTACAGAATGCTGCACAGTCAGGGCCCTGCCTACCTCTTGGGCTTTGCCGCTTGCCATTTTTCCTCACTGTGCTCCCATAACATTGTTTTTCATTCGGTTCTGGAGAAAACCTACATACCTTCCCAACTCAGGACTTCACACATGTGTTTCTCTCTTGAAACATCTCTTTACCCCCACTCTTCACCTGATTATTTCCTTCTCGTAGTTCATGTCAGGTGTATGAGACCCTGTGGAAGAACTTTCCCGGTCCTCCAGTCTAAATTAGATCTCCTTGTTATACTTGTCCTATAGCATTCTTCATTATTACCCTGTAGATCTTCGAAATTTAAAATTATATATGTGCACATGTGTGAGTGTTCCCTGGCACTTAACTGTCTCCCAGCAAATGTAAGTAGTATAAGCACCAAAGTTGTGTGTTCATCCTTATATCCTCAGTGCCTCCCACAGTACTTGGCTGTGTGTTCTCCACAAATATTTGTTGACATGGTAAGGTTGATTTAAAATTTCTATTTTTTTTGACACCCTGTTGCTTGTTTGACTAGAAACCTCTTCCTGATATATCACATTAGTTGATTCTTATCAAAAGTTTTTTGAGGGAAACTAATTATTCTGTTCTTACATGAATTTAATATTGTTTTGCTACTATGAAAGATTTAATATTCCAAGGTAACATTCCAGCCATTACTTTTTAGTTGATTCTTGATCATGTGTTGTCTATGTAATTCAGTTTCAGAATCTGAAACTGAGACTCTGAGTCTCATTCAGATTCAGGAGAATCTGAGCTCTAAAAATTAAAAACTATGCCTGATCCTACCTTTTTCTGTGTAATTAATCAGATTGCATGCCTTTTATTAACAGCTACAAAATAATTTTACTCCAGACTTTATGTCAACAGCATCAGAAGTAAGCCAATGCCAAGCATTTTGTATAAAGTCTAAAACCATAGAGGTTTTAGCCAATCCAGAAATAAATTAGGTTTCTGGATACTTGTTTATGAAAATAAGATATACTATTTATTAATAAGCTAACAAAAACTGATAAACATGATAAATTCACAAGACACGTTCAAGTAGGAAATTTTTAGAAAGTGTGTAACACCTTACTACTATACTAATCAGCTATTTGGCCTTAGAGGCTCAAATATACTATGATACAAATTACCACTATCCTGTCAGAAGACAAAAGGTTCCCAACATTAATAGTTTAATGATAAATTTTGTTGCTTAGTTTTTTTTTTTCTTCAAATTAAAACCTTTCAAAAGATACTCTTTCTTTCCAAGAAGTTTGGTGTTTTTGTTTTGTTATTCATTTATTTATAAAGTTTTTTAAAGACTGTATTTATTTATTTGATAGAGAGAGTGCACACACACAAAGAGCTATAGACAGAGAGAGGGAGAAGCAGTCTCCCCACTGAGCGGAGAGCCTGATGAAGGACTTGATGCCAGGACCCTGAGATCATAACCTGAGCCAAAGGCAGGTGCTTAAACAACTGAGCCACCCAGGCACCCCTTGTTTTGGTTTTTAAACCACAGCCCTTATCCAACCCACCAGTTTTCTCTGAAGTACATGGCAGGAGCAACCTCTTAAAGCATTTTTTTATCCATTTGTTTATGTACTCATTTGTTTACTAATCAAATGTGTTAAAGGTCTTGCTACCTGCTAGACACTGCCCTGAGCTCTTAAAGAACTATCCTCATTTTTGTTTGTTTGTTTCATCCAAAAATAAAATATTAATCATACAAAGTTGTCATTTCAACAAATTACAGTGTTCTTCACAAAATGATTATGTCATGACATTTAGCAGTTTAGCCCTACAAGACATCTTATTTACTTTATCTCATCATTAGTCTACAGTTAGGGTTCCATTTTCTTTTTTCAAAAAATGACAGTTACCATTTTCTTATTGGGAAGTAACCTTTGTTCCTTTTTCGAAATGTATTATAATATATATCAGCAAATAGAAAAATTAACCATATTATCCCCACTACCCTGTACGGCTTTTCTCTCTGCGAACAGTGAGGATTCTAGTCTTCTAACCATATGCATAGATCTGAAAATAGATAATATTTAAGAGAAACAAAACTACGGTTCCAAGATGACTTCGGTGTGGATCACGGTCTTATTTGCACATTCCTCAGTATTTCCTAAGGTAGAAAGGCAGACTGGAGTTGTAAGGATACTACACCTAAGTTTCACAGTCTCATATTAAACTGCTTTGAGTGTCCTCAATAAAATTTCCAGAGCACTTTATAATAATAGGCCTATTTTCATGGAATCAAGAAACTAGGTCAAGATACCCTTTCATGAGCCCCCAAACGGTGTCTAACTGTTTAAGGATTGTCTGTTCTCCTTTCACACAGACTACTTTGTCTAAGTGGGCCTTAACATCCGCGATTTCCCTCTGGGCTGTTCAGCAGCAGCTTGGTGTCCATCCACGCTGGGAAGAGCAGCCAGCATGACAGCCTCCACACACAGCTGAAGATAGGCTTGCAGAACACAGAACCCTGCACACATGGAAGACACGGATCCAACCCTAGATATCCCCCCGTCTGTCTTCTTAAGCAGCTCACCCTCCCACAGCCTGTGCCTGTGTTTTCCCGTTAGGCAGGGGGGAGGGCCACAACAACGGGCCATAAGCTCATGAGAGCTCCCTCCGAAAGGAAAACTGAGTAAGGGTTGAGCATGATTTAATTGGTACCCAAATCAGATGACTGGTTTGTGTTCTCCGTGATCTTCTGGGAGAACAGGTGAAGTACAAGATCACAGGAGACTGGAGAAATTTCATGTGGGCTGGGAAGGCCCCTTCTTTATGCTGTGAAAGCCCTTCACAAACGCCTATGTTTGGGTTTGCCAAGAGAATACTTCTGGAGGTGAATAGTAGGGCTCTTCATTGTAATTTTCATAGTTATTGCCAGTTGTTTTTCTAATAAAGTCATATTCCCAAATTATATAAACTGGTGGCAAAATTAGTAATACATTCTTCACTTAAAAATTTCCCAAAGTAGGGGCGCCTGGGTGGCCCAGTGGGTTAAAGCCTCTGCCTTCGGCTCAGGTCATGATCCCGGGGTCCTGGGATAGAGCCCCGCATCGGGCTCTCTACTCAGCAAGGAGCCTGCTTCCCTCTCTCTCTCTGCCTGCTTCTCTGCCTACGTGTGATCTGTCTGTCAAATAAATAAATAAATAAATAATTTTTTTTTTAAGATTTCCCAAAGTATATTTAAAGCAAGAATAAGTTTTATTAAATTTGAAGCTGTTCACATTCAAAACGCAGCAGTATGCTTCAGTATGACTAAACAATTTAAAGGAACAAAATATGCATCAATTTTAAGATCTATGTACTATTTCTCTCGTAAAATTTCTGAGGCAAAGAAAATCACAACATCTTCTTAAATGAATTGGTTCCAACTAAAACCCTAAGTGCTGCCATCATGATATTCCCCCAACCTGAAAAACCTTTCTCTTTCCTGCACTCTTGTAAAACCCCCAGCTATTACAAAGGCCAATACATAAATCACTTACCTGAGAAGTTTCCCTTGTCTAACAAGCCTACTGTAACGATTGTATCTTTATTCTGCAAACATTCTTCAGTCTTGGACTTAATTTGTGGAAAATTATTTGGTTCTTCAGGGTGTGGGTTTTTTTCCT
This sequence comes from Mustela nigripes, assembly GCF_022355385.1. NCBI lineage: Eukaryota > Metazoa > Chordata > Mammalia > Carnivora > Mustelidae > Mustela > Mustela nigripes. Next base: position 128,617,713 of record NC_081560.1, read on the forward strand.
GTTCTCATATAACTGCATGTATTTTATATTCCTTCAAGAACATCATTATAGCACTTAGTACCAATAACTGATTGTTTAATGATTAAGTGAACCTAAGTGCTAATGACTACAGGAATTTTAATGGTCTCTGAGAGGATAAAATGCATGATGGATGTTATTTATGTAATGCTGTAACTCATTTCATTCTATAAAAGACAGTGGTATTTATTTCTGTTCTGTAGAAGAGCTTATTTCTTCACCTTAGGAACAAAAATACAGGCGCTTGAGGATTTTCCCCCTCTTCTGTTTTGTTTTACATCCTGTGTTGGCTTTCCAAGCATGTCTACTTGTGCAAGAGTGTCTCTGAGCCATGTCCATGTGTAGCCTGACTCCTCTACATTCCGTTCTAAGCAAAATCATCCCACTGCTCATTGTCAAGTCACCCCAATTTTGAAAAAGACAAAATACTTTGACCCTTTGCCCGCTATCGGGAATCCTTGATCCTAAAAATCTATGTAGTTGTATTTTCCACAGATAAAACCCAGTCTGCTTATTGAATGCAGAGCACAAGAAATCAGCTGATGGTGTTCAGAGCTGGGATGAAGATGCCTCTGAGCCTTTGCTTCCTTCTACGCATGTGGAAGCAAGAATAGTGCCTCCCAGCAGGGCTCTAGCGAGGACCGAATGAGGTAATGTGGGCCATGTACGCTCCCGGCTCAATAAATGTGAGTGCTCTCTCCCTTCTCTTTTATAACGCACTTTCTGAAATGGAAATAAAACATGCAAACAGAAAAAAAAAATAAATAAATGGGAGCACTAACCAGATGCTGGGAATTGTTCTGTGATTTAGTATAATTAGTTGTGACCTTAGACAAGAGATGGAGCCTTGCTAAGCAGCAGCATCCTCCTCATCTAATGGTAATAAAGAGTAAAGCTCTCGTCTAGGGTCCTCGTGAGGATCACTGACATAACGGATGGGAAGCAGGCTTGGAGCATTGTCAGTACTCAGTAGCTGATAACAGTTTCCACCCCCATTGTCACCATCACCATCACCTTCATCATCATGCTCATCACTACTATGAACGGACTGTCAGAAAATGGCACAGCCAATTTATTAGGAGGCTGTTCGAGGCAGATTAAAACAGGTTTGTGAGACAGGAAGCTCAATCAGGGATCTACAAAAGCAAAGGAATACTGGAAGGACCCGACCAGGACTGGCAGCAAGGCTGATAGTAGAGAGGACTCCTCCCCCTAAAGAATACTAATTTTATTCTAATAAGCATACAACATTAAGTCAGTTATATCTCCACGGTCTTTTAAAAATCAGTTGGACAAACTGAAGATAAAATACAAGACTCTTCTCTAAACAATTACTGTAGGTTTGTATTCAGAGAAAAGAAACCAAATCAACCCCACCCTGGCATTTTATACTAATAATCTGTGTGTCCTTAATATCACTTCAATGTGACTTTCAAAGAAAGTTCAATTTTCAATACCTGCATATAAAAACCCCTGTTTTTAAAAACAAAACAAAACAAAAAACAAAACACTGTTTTTTGCACCACACCCAGTGCTCCATGCAATATGTGCCCTCCTTAATACCCACCACCTGGTGCAAAAACAATGAATACTGTTACGCTGAAAAGAAAAAAAAAATGATAAAAAAGTTTAATTGTATATATATTTTTTAATTGTATACCTTAGTTAAGGTATAGGGTATACTGTGTGATATGTGACTTGTATCTCAATAAAAAAAGAAAAAAAATACACTTTTTTTTTAAAAAACCAAAACTTATATCCCCTAAGTCTCACCCTTCTGATATCTGTACTCCAGAGAAATTTCTGGAGTAATGAGGGTCATGCACATGAGGAGAAGTGAAGTGACCTTGAGTAAAAGATGAATTTTCCATTGTTGGAAAAGAAGTTAAACTATTCAGATTTGTCCTGATGCCGTATGCAAATAATGGCACTGCATGAGAAGGAGAAATGCATGAAATTGAGCATGAGCTCACGGGAGCTGCCCACATCAATTTGCACTTTGTTTTTCTCTCTGTCAAGTATAAGAAGTTACAAAATACTAGAACCTTAATTTTTAGTTCTAAATGTCTATGTTGAACATACTCTTGAAAAAAGCATGGACATCACCTTAATGGTTCGGTTTCCTGGGGTTCCCATTCTAAATGCAGACATAATTATTGCTTTGATCCCAAGACCATTGCAAAATAAAATAAGAAAATATGACAGTTTCTTAGGAGGGAAGCATTTTACTAATTCAAGTTAAGGTAAGACTCTTCTTCCTAAACCGTGAGTCAGATCACTAAAAACAAAATCATTTGCTGATGACATTCAATGTGTGCTTCCAAAACAGATGCAAACCTGTCATCCTTGTGCATTGAACTCAAGGCTCAGGATATAAAAACACATACATGCAACCTGCGAAGACAATGAATATTATAAAACTCTGGATACATGCTTCAGACAGGGCTGATAAATCCAAAGCACAGTGGAAAGTGTTCCTAGAATAACTTAAAAGCTAAAGAGAGATTTCAAGAAATCTGGACAGCAAGTGCGAACAATAAGAGAAATAGTCTATCTGCTGGGAGAATTTCCGTTGTCCAAGATGGCCATATGGAAATCACAGGGTCTCCTTCTAAATCTCTCCATTTCATCGTCCCTGATATCTGAAAAGATCAGCAAGAGAAGAGTGCTTTTATTTCCCAACTTTCTCACTGGTTAAACAATTTTGATGAAGGAAGATACACATTGTCAAATACTACAGAATGACAAAGATTCTCCTACACTACCCAAGACTTGTTCAAGGTTAGGCTTTGTATGGTTTCTGTCAAGTCTGTGTTTCCACTTCTGCTGTTGAGCCTCCTAAATACAATTGAGTATTCAGAACGGACTACACTGAGGTGTTTTGTTTGTTTGTTTGTTTTGTTACAAAATTGGTTTGAATTTGAAATCCTTTTAGGATAGAATCTCTTCTGACTCCCCTTTTGTCTTTCCTATTTGTAGTTGGGGCCACCCATACACTGTCTAACACATGGTGTCTCAAATGAGATATGGTAACATAAAATTTAAAAGGAATTTTTCACGACCTGGGGAAGAGTAGAGACCTGAAAGAAGAGAAAAGAAATGCAGTTTTATCTGTCTTCTGGGGATTATGTCAGAAATGTCCCAGGGCACACTTGGCCTTTCTCTCTCCCTCTTTTCATCGCCCTGGCTATTCCCACATTGACTCCTTCTCCTCTCTAAACAGACAAACCTCAGATGTCTCCTCTCAGCCAGGCTTCTCTAACCACCCAGTGGGAACCGCCCCCCCCCCCCCCCCCCGCTCCTTTATTCCTCTGTGACTGCTACCACTTAGGCCTCCAGAGTTGAGATCCCTCTTTGTTACTTATTAGCTCCCTTGTTTCTTATTGACTTCTTTATTTTCTGAGTCCCTGGACTAAAACGTGAGTTCCTTCAGGGAAGAATTTTACCTGTTTTTTTTTCCCCCTCCATACTCTTGACACTCAGTGTCTAATACCCATTAGCTAGTCCATATACGTTTGTTGAATGAAGACTGATAAGGCTTTCCAGAAAAATCTGCTCAAGGTTTCCTACACTCCCCTCCCTCAGGACATCTTTAACTACACAGCCTTTGCACTCCTGTCTCTTACCCATTATCTCCTGTTCCAGCTCAAATGCCATGACGGCCCTTCTCCCTACTCACCCCACCCCATACACGTCATCACATTCCTTCTCCCCTAAACAGTTGGACTCTTGATAACCCGCTCCTTCAATTGCCAGCTAAGGAGTTGTGAATAAAATGACTTCATAACTCTGTGCCTCAGTTTCCTCATCTAAAAATGGGGAAAAACAGAGAAACAGAAAATCAGTGCGGCTGCTGTCAGGATCACATGGAATAGTCTGTGTAGGACGAAAGAGCCTGATCATCAACAAATGCTAAATTATTCATAATTATTCCTACACATTTGAGCACTTAATCAGAATGCTACCCTTAAATTTAAAACCTCAAATATTTTGGTTTTCTGTTCTTTCTGCCTGTTCACACAGAGTCTAGCATAGTATCATATGTACTTATTGTACCCAATAAGTTCAATAATTGTACCCAATTCAACAAATAGACATTTGGTTAAGCTCAATAAAGGAAATAGTAAAGAGATATAATGAAGAAAGTTGACCAGGTAGGTAAGGTCTTTTATTAACTCAATTATATTTACCTTATATTCTTAAATTCTGATGAGGAAATCTAAAGGCTTAATGAATATTTTTTGCCAATAAATCCAACTTAGATTTCTATTTATTTGAGGATACTGCCTCCTTTCAAGTAAACAGGCTTCAAACTTTTCACAATCTTGGTCCTTTTTCTTACTCCTGAGAAATATTTTATTGATATTGGCAAATAAGCAACAGAAACATTGTCTTGTGTTTGACTTTACCTAAATGGCAATCCATAGATCTATTAGACTGTTACCTGGATAATAGAAAATAAAATCAAGAAAACAAAAAAGCAAGCAATACTAATCTCCATCGTATAGGAATGTAAGTGAATGTTCATGTGAAATTAATAAATGCCAGGTGAAAGTGAGCAAATTACACCAGCACACATTTATTGGGCTTGACAAGGGATGTGTCATTGGCTTACCCTCTCTATCCTATAGGATTCCAACAAATTAAACTTCTCCAACTGAAAGTTATGAGTGTTGACGTAATGTTGCTGTCCCTGGACGGCTGAGCTCAGCAGCACTAGTTCCATGTTTCCTTTCCAAAGGATAGCTAAAGAAACATTCTTTTGACAAGTGTAATATGTTTGCTATGTTTCAGGAATTTTTTTTCACATTTTCCTCTATAGCTTAATGTATCGTTCCATGATTTCTGTGGGTTTGATTTATGTGGGGTCAGGTGCAAAAGTTAGTAAAAAGCACAATGTTCAGAATAGACCAAAGTAATCTAAATGAGGGTCATAGATTTGATGCTCTGGAAAAGAAATGTTCACCTCCTGTATGTATGGAGCTTCATCTACCATCCAGGCATTATTTGACTGGTTGATTGATTTTAAGTATGGAAAGGTTTCACCTTATTCTTCTTCTTAACTTGTAAATGGATAATGTATCCAACTGATACAAAGGATAATTCTTTTACAAGTCCTTTAAAAAAATTAACCCATAGTATACATAATTCTGTAACTTTATTCTCCTGACAATATGTCATAGGTATCTTTCTAGGTCAATAGCTAAACTCCAGCTCATCACTTTTAATACCAACAAAATATACACAGTATGGGTATATTAACAATTTTCAACCAGTCTTTTGATGGCTAATCAGGTTGTTTTTAGGTTTATTTTTTACTTACTACAAGATGGAAATTAATATTTTCGTATGTATGTCTTTACATATGACCACCTTGGGTTCTATAGGATAGATTCCAGATTATAAGACCAATGGATCAAAAGGTATACAATATGTAGATCTGTACATACATCTATATATTTACATTTTTTCTATAGAAAGATCTAGATACTGTCATATTTACTTAGGTTTTTTTGTTTTGTTTTGTTTTTGTTTTTACTTCATCAGTCTTGATTTCCTGATGGAAATTGTTTTTTTAATCACACAAAAATAACAAGAAGTCATGCCTTGCCTTACTCAGAGAACTTCGACCCAGCAATGAAATATGTCTCAAATCAAATATTTTTTAATTGTTACCATGTTATACATGGATAATTGTCTATATTTTTTCAGCATCCTATCTTCTGATTTTTTCCCCCTCAAACTTACTGACAATAGTGTATGAGCTTTGTCCACCACAAAAATGACCACATTTTCAGGCTCAGCAGAACAAAGCATTTAGTAATATCAATAGAACAAAGCATTATTAATCACATTTTTATTTAGATCATTTACAAAGACTCAGTTCTTGAGATTTTATAAGTCAAATCTACTATTTTCTTTGCTTATTTTCAAATATTAGTTTAGATATTAAGCCAGCACAATTTTTTCAATAAATGCTAAAATATACAGTACACATCATGGCCTGCTCTGAAATAAAGGTGAGAAATTTTTTCTACTTTTTGATTCTGAGCCAATGGTTTATTGGCCAGTCCCTCAAGTAAAGTTGTTGGACTTGTACAGACAGAAAATGTGTCCAATTGACTCATAATATTTTTTAATAAGAAGAAGAAAAGAGAGAAATCCTAGTATTTAAAAAAATAATTACTTTTTTATTCATCAACCATAAAATATATTATTTCATTTAATTTATAATGACCTATAAGTATTTATAGATGAGGAAACAGAGGGTCAGAGAGTTTCAGTAACATGCCCAATGCCTCAGAGCAAGTAAGTATTGCTCCATTGCTCCATTTTCCTTTTGATTTTGAGACCACACTACACACGAAAAGGTCCCTAGTTTCCTATTTAATTCTATACATTGATCACCTATTTTTGCCCCAATCATTTTTCCTCTCATAGTTGTAATCAGCTGCCAGTGATGGTATAGACATGAAGGTAAAGTTTCAATGGGCTATAGTATTTCTACATAACTGGTTGGGAATTCTGACTTAACATGAGTGAAGGCCTCTGGTCTACTCTTAGAGCACAAGGGAGAATATTTCACGGACCATTGGGTTGGTTCCTCTTTTAAGGCTGACCTTTCTTCCAGAAGCTGTGCTGGTTGGTGACAGAACTACGTTCCATGGAACACTTTTTAGCCTCAGATTGCAGGCTCCTGCTATGAAGATATTTTCTACCTTAGCATTGCAAAGCTGCTCAGTAAAAATGAAATAAATCTCATATGGCCTGCAGGGTGAACATTCTTCTCCCCTTCTGTTTTTTTAACTTATTGGCTTATTGGGGAAGCTAATGACCATTTTTTTGAGGTTTTTAAAGGACACATTGGAAAGTACTTCAGATCTCTCCTCCTTAATAAGCTGATCAAATGGTGGGGGGAGGGGTTGTAACATTTCCATCCTTATTGTATTACATTAGGATTCTACCTGAATAATTTTTTCACTGATAATTCTGGTAATTTTTAAAAGTGGAAAATTTAAGCAAGATTCACATAATCTTAAGAGACACAACAACACATTCTCACCCTTGGACTGTCACAAAATACAAAGCTTTTTGCAGTTTAATATGCAAAATTGTAGATAGGAGGTTTTATCCCCCCCTTAATATGGTTGGTGGCTGACCATAATGTCCTTGTGTATGTAATTCTTTGATTTAACTAATAATATTTTCTTCCAGCATTAAATATTTTTAAAACTACTGACATATGTGAAAATACTGCCTTACTGTTTTTTTAAAAACTAATGTATAGTATAATTTTACTGAATTTTTATGTGACTGTAGTCTTACTCTTTTTAAAAATTAATGCAGGAAGAAGCCTAGCTTGGAGAAGTTTGGATGAAAATCTACTGGGAATGGAGGGATGGAGGTGGAAACTCTTTGTAAATGGCAAGAGACTCTCTTTCTCAACTCTTCTATTGCCAGTCAAGTCTTCCGGGAGGGAATAAAACATCACACAGAGCCTGTCGTTCCTGCAGGTTGAGGTTAAGTTTGAACCTATCTTGCTCGTCCCTCCACCAGTGTGGCAACCCTTCTCTGACCAGGTGAACTTGCATTAACCAAGCTCCCACGGAACCAACCTGCGGCACCTGAAGCTTATGCAGAGCGGCACAGAAGTGCTTCGAGGAGCTTCTTGCCCTAGGCGACTGTTTTATGCACCCAAGCTCTTTCAAAAGTCGCTTGTGCTCAGCGAAAAGCATCCCCCCACCTGCAGGCAGAGATTAACGAGTGCACACCCACACACCCCAAGTTCGGGAAGCTGGGCTCAGGAACATCTCCCCTGCCCCACGACTCCCCCGCTCTGGAGCACCTTCCGCAGAGAAGGCAAGCTTTTCCCTTCTTTTTTTCACATCTTCCAAGTTGCCAAACCTGGGACTGGGTGACACGGGGCAGAGACTGAGCCTTTCCTGTGTTGCCCTGGAACAGGAAGGACCCTGAGGTACTGCGGCGTGTCCCAGAGATGCGCAAGCATCTCGCGCTCCTAGGAGGCTCCCGGCGAGGACAAAGAGGGTCAGAATCCGAGTAAGAAATGGGCGGGCTGCGGGGAGACTGGCTCTTGGGCTGCTGGCGAATGCCATAGGGAACAGTGCCCAGGGACTCCGCGCGCCCTCCCTTTCCCGGGGTGCGCTCACCATTTGTAGCCTCTGCCGCGCTTGAACTTGAGGGTGAGCCCGGTCTCCAGAAAGAGCAAGAGGTTGAGCAGCGCGAGCAGCCAGTACCGCGGCTCCTTCTTCACCTCGGTCACTCGCCAGACCCCAACCAGAGAGTGCAGCACGAACAGCAGCCGGGTGGCCAGATTGTTGAGCAGGACCAGTCCCTCCATGCCGGCCCGCGCGCTCTGCCCGCGGCCCCCAGACCTCCGCCTGAGCCCCCGCGGGCCCCCTCGGGAGCCCCGGAGCCCGCCCGTGGGCGGGAACCTGACAGCTCGAGACCCGCCGCTGCTGCCGTCCCTCCTCAGCCTCCGGAGCAGGGAGAACAGGAGACAGCGGTTCGCCCCTCCCCCAAACTTCCTGACAACTCTCAAAGAGGGGAGAATCTAAACCCAGCCTGTCTAGACTGCTGGGGAGTTCTGGGGCTGCGCCTCCGGGATCTCCGGGGCGTTATTACCCGGCGCTGCCCATCTCCTTCTCAATCCCGGGAGCCAGGCTCCAACCCTGCAATCTACCCCATCCCACCCTCGCAGGGTGTCCTCCAAAACTTCCCGACTCCCAGAGATAGGGTGGAGTGAGGGTCGAGGTGCTACATAGCCTGAGAGGGGGGAGGAGGACGCATCCGTGCCATCTCCTCCCTGGCTTTTCCAGCGAAGTAGTTTGATTCACTCACACTTCTTATGGGAACAAGCTGTCATAGTAACTCTAAGCTGGAACGGAGGAGGGCCAAAGAATCCGCTGTCCAAGCAGTTTTGGAAACGCTGTTCCTGCGCGGTTTGAAGAATGAAACTTCACAGGACTAGAGGAAATCAGATGGGGGTTTTCTGAGAGCGGTCCCTGCACCTCGTTTAAGGAGTGGGTAGCCCGGGTTACTGCCACTCTTTGGTCAATGTGTTATCAAAGCAAAGAGATGTTCTTTATTATGTCGTCCCTACTCTCACTCCCCCCCCCCCCACCCCCCACCTCTAGGAATTTCTTCTGAAAGTTGGAGGTTAGCAAGGCAGGAAGGCAGAGGGGAGACAGAGGAAGGAAGGAGAGGATAAAGCCAGGGGTTGGACTTGTGGGAGCAACTCATGCAGCTGGGAAGGCACCCTTGAGATCAATGACCAATGAATTCAACTCTGGTCTTTCTAGCATCCAAGGTGAAGAGGAAACTGAAGTCAGGGTTTCCTAAAACACCCTTCATGATTTCTGTTCCCTTGTTTCCCTACTGCCTGTACCACTATTTATTTGACACTTTTCTTTAAATGAACTCAAATTTTTACTGAAATAATTTTTAAATGAAACTGTATATCACTTACAAATGGAAAAACCAGTAGAGTAGGCCAGAGGTAGAAGGTATTACAAAAACAAATAAAATAAAATGAAACCAAGTTATTGAAATCTCAGTAGATATTAATTATTGCCTTCTAAGACTCTGTACCTCAGCCTCCTTCTTTCTGGGGAGATAAAGCAATGCCAGGGGCACCTGGGTGGTTCAGTGGGTTAAGCCTCTGCCTTCCCCTCAGGTTATAATCCCAGGGTTCTGGTATCAAGCCCCACATTGGGCTCTCTGCTCAGCAGGGAGCCTCCTTCTCTCTCTCTCTCTGTCTGCTTTTCTGCCTACTTGTGATTTCTGTCTGTCAAATAAATAAAAATAAATAAATCTTAAAAAAAAAAAAAGAAATTCCAGTCATATTACTACCAAACAGGGATGTTTACATTAGTAATGTTTACATTAGTAAAACTGAGAGAAAAACACAAAAGAAGTATCTTGGTTAGGTTTATTCAACTTATGATCATCCCTTACCTTTCTTAAAATTAGGTTGAAAACTCTGAATTATATGATTAGTGTTTTCATGAAGTAAAAAAAATCCAGTTGCTTAGAAGCTCAGTTACTTCTGATACTATTGTCAGGAAGATTTTCTTTTCCCTGTGGGTGTGTATTCTTCCATATCTTTCAGGAAACCCAGCAGTGATTTCCTGGGACTTCTTATCATAGTGCTTTTCATTGTGGGGTGATGGCATAGTGACCAGTGACCTCACGCTATTCAGTGACACACAAGAGCACAGTGTACCAGTGCAGTGGGAGGCAGGGTGGTGTGGACATTGGAGCCTAGAGCCAGGCCAGCTGGCTGCCTTGGAGTCCCGGCTCAGCCACTTAGTAGTGTATAACCATTGTACCTCAATTTCCTTATTAAGCCTATTAACTTATAGGGCCATTGAGAGGATCAAATGAGTTAATCTATACAGAGCACCTGGCAGGTAAAAAGTACTCAGTAACACTGGTGATTATTGATGGACCAAAAAAAGTTAGTCTGGACAAGTAACACTAAGAGTGAAGCAGACAAACATAAGACCCGTCAAAGCCTCAGGCTGAACACCATCAGGAATACGTCTGTTGCTGAACAAGTTGGCTGAACAAGTTGGGTTTACTGGTCTTTTAGGGAGAAAGAGCACACTCCAGGGAGAACTGTGGGCATCTCAGGAAGAAGATATTAGAAGGATTAGAGAGAACTTACTGAAGGATATGGGCTTGTGTTAGGTGCTTTAAAGAGGACTAAGAAAGTAGGGCTTGACTTTAATTGGATGCTCTCCGGAAGTGGGGTTAATTCTGTAATGGGTTGTCTTAATAAAGCTTACTTAGATAGGGGACTGTTTGGGCAGTTAGGACAATGTTCATGTTTTGTTTGAGTTCAGACACAATGACAGAGTGATCCTGTCTTTATCTTGATCAATCAGGCTCACAAAATGGCTTTGCTTGATATTCATACTCTGTGAAGTTTTTGTGTTCAACAGGAGAGTGGCAAGGCCTGGCTGCTGGGCAGACCAGTTTCCTGCTGTCAGGGTTTGTTTCTCTCTTTCTCAGGCTTCCTAGGAAGGGCTGCAGGAGAAGGGTTTAACAAGAAAGGAAGAAAGTCAGTCTAACAGCTTCCAAACATCTTTGCTGCTCTCTGTTTTGAAGGTTTAGGTCAGTATAGGCTCCATTTCCTCTGGGTCTGAAAAAGAAAACTGTCATTAAATGGAACTTTGAAGTTACTTAAAAAAAAAAAAAAAAAAAAATTCTCCTAAGCTCATTTTAGAAGACTGGAGGCGGGGGTACCTGTGTGGCTCAATCATCATTTGGGTGTCTGACTCTTGGTTTTGGCTCAAGTCATGATCTCAGAGTCAGGATCTCTGGGTCATAACATTGAGCCCTGCCTCAAGGCTGTATGCTCAGCACAGAGTGTGCTTAAGATCTTCTCTCTCCCTCTCATGTATGTGGTCTCTCTTTCTCTCTAGTATAAATAAATAAATTTATCTATCTATCTATCTAAAAGAAGACTGAAAGCTTTGAGAACTATCTTGAGATCTCCAATCCAAACTACTCTTCTCAAAAAATTGTTTCACCTCATGCAGCCAGTTCTTGTGGTATAGGATTGGGGTGCACAAAGTGGAGCTCACCTTATTATCCCAGGGGACAGTAGTCACCAGGCCTCTCTTGCCTTCTGAAAGCAAATTGAAACCCTTGTCAATCATTTCTTTCATTTAGAGTGATTTTGGTTGCATGCAAGAGTCTGTCTCAAGCTAATTCAAGTAAAAGGAGTAGTTATTAGAAGAGTACATATGGCCTTATAGGAGATGGAACCCCTTGGAAATCAAGCACAGGCATTAGAGTAGAGCTTTGGGCTAGAAATGTAAGACAGCTGTGGACTTGAGTGACTCTGGGATCTCATGGTTACAGTTTGTAGACCTTTTCTAGCAGCTCTCTGACCCTGTCCACCTCCAGGCAAGTCTTTCCACATTCTGAGTTCAAATTCCTAAGAAAAGGAATTCACCGAACTCTTTCAACTCTAGTTACCAGGTCACATTATGGACAATGAGTAAGCTACTGAATGACTGTAATCTGGTTACTGATCATCCCTAAGGGAAAGACCAACATTGATGCTACTTTATCATCTTTCAACATGGGATTCTGGGTAGGGCAGTATGAGCAATGGAGGAAGGGTCATAGCAGGCACATTGACTAACATCTAGGACCATTCACAGCTCAGCTGATATGCACACATCCTATGCCTACAGTCCTAGAGATGTCCCTCTCTGAAACTACTTAAACACTGTACATGAAGTTATGGGCTCACCTATGACCTCCCAACAACAATGCAATCCAAAATCATCTTCATCCTGAGGTCATCAAAGCTGCAGTGGATCTCAAAAGCTACAGCTTCCTAGTAATTTTCATGCCTCCCTTTGCTCCATTTTGATACTATTCAGACATCATTCTTTTAAAATTATTTATTTATTGTTACTTATTTATTTATTTGAGAGAGTGAGAATGTGTGTGTGTGTGTGCACAAGTTGGGGAAGGGTGAGTGCAGAGTCCAACATGGGGCTCCATCTCATGACCCTGAGATCATGACATGAGCTGAAACCAAGAGTTAGAAGCTCAACTGACTGAGCCACCCTGGCACCCCCATACATCATTCTTATACATATATACACATATGTATATATGTGTCTGTATACATAATATGATGTATGGTAAAAATCATACGGTATAGGAAAGTACACTTCTACTCCTCAGAGAAATTATTCATAATTAATACCTTCCTTTTGTATTTATTCTGGTAGTTACAATTATATTTTTAAAAATATACCTTATGGTTCTCCATTTTTTAATTTTTCAGCTTACCAAATTGTTGACTTCTCAGTTTAAAAGCTGGGGAATCCAATACTTTCACAGTATTTTCTTTCTTCTGCACTCCACCTCTACTACCCAAATTTTGTTAATGATGATGCTGTCTATCGCAACAACACTTTGTTCTCCCCATATAATTAAGTATACTGTGCTGATACTAAAAATTGAGAATCAACAAAAAATATTTAAAATATGTAATTATTATTCAATGCATTTTTAATATGCAATGTATGTTTCCCCTGAACTTTGAAGACATCCATTATCTTCTGGAATCCAGTACTACTGACAGGAAATCTCATGTACATCTCATTGTCTTCTCTTTGTAGATAAGAACTTTTTAAATCTCTGGACTTTAGAATTTTTTTCAAACCTTGGAAGGCTTATCATTTGAATGTGCATAGATATTGGACTTTTTCCATACACTCTACCCCACATAGCAGTCATGTGTCTTTACACAGGGAAGTTAAAACCTCTGTTCTTTATTTGATAACTTCATTTCTATTGTTTCTGTTTTCTCCTTCTGGAATGCCTTATGTTTTTCTTCTTTTTCTTTTTGATCTATGTCCTAGTAGACTTTCCTAACCTTATCTTCTTGATGTCTAACTTAATCTTCAGATAATTTTATTTTATTGTTTAACTCTATCAATGATTCTTTGGGCCAATTTATTTTGTAACAAGATTTTCTTATTAATTGATTAGTTAATTGGTATCTCAATTTTTTCACAACAGCTTGTTCTTATTTGATGGATGCAATAGCTTTAAAAATTCCTCTAAGAATATTACTTCTAACTTCAAATTTTCTCTTTCTTGAATTATTTCTGCTTTCACCTTATTGATTGCTCAGTTTATTCCATTCTTTCTTTCACTTTCAGGGTTTTATAATCTGGTAATCCTCAAATAATCAAACGATCCCTTGCTGTCTATTTATATTTGCAAATAATGAACTAGGCTGGCCAGAAGAACATATTTGGTATCGGTGTTCTGAGTTGCTATCTAATAAATGGGAGAGTTGGTTATGGTCCTAAGGACTAGGGCAGGATACCCTTATTAGTTCAGCTTTCCTGTCGGATTCAATTAGGAGAAGCAGGCTGTGCCAAGGTAAGGAAGGTTCCTCTCACAGATGGTGCTAAGTGCACTTCATTCTGTCCTTGGTAGAGCTTCCTTGATTTATCTTCTCTACTTCATCCCCCATCCCTGGCTGTTGTGCATATCCACACTCCTCAAGGATGCTCTGATTCTTTTTATACTTTTACTAGGAGTCTTATCCCATTCCTATCTGTGTCCAAAGAACAGCTCCCAGATTTAGCTGGAAATCATTGATGACTTTGAGTAAGGAAGCAGACAAGATCTTCAACCATTTCTGCTGTCCTGAATGCAGTGATTTCACAGACCCCTTAAGCACGACTTCTCTTTGCTCTCGCTGGTGGACTTCAGCTTTGTGGGGGCTCTCACAGAAGAACCGTGCTCACCTCTGCTAGCTTTGGCTGTTTTCCTTTGCTCTCGTTGCACCATGAACTCCAACCCTATCTGTCCAATGTTATATTCCTGGAAGTCCTCAACATTCTGGGTCCACCCCTTCCTTCTTCCGAGTACTGGTTTTATTGCCTACTCTTTGGTTTCAAAAATTATTTCTAATATTTCAAAGATGAAGTCTTAGTTTCTAGACCAAAATTTGAATCAGAAGACTCACAGATTTCTTTGTTCTTGTGAAATATGTGGATTAGATAGAAATATGTGGATTAGGTAGCAACTGCATCTCTTATACGTTATGTATGACAGTGGAGGAAAGCAGAGCTTTATTAAGTTAAAATTAACAGTAATGATTACTCTTCTTTTAAAAAAGAAACTAAAGGTCAGTGGAATGATAAAGTTTCAGAGCTAGCAAGGAAGTTCCAAAGCTAGCAAGGAAGGGAAGTCTAAAGTGCCAGTGAAGGAACAGGAGTGAGGTTTCCTTCTTCAAATTGCCTTCTTGGGCCCTGGCCTCACTTCCTGAATGATGCAACTATAGGTCACAGATTCCTTAATCTCCTTGAGCCTTGGTTTCTTATCCATAAGGTAAAAATGATAGCATCTTCGTGTCTACTATAAGGGTTAAATTGGTTGATGTTTCAAAAGTGCTTATAAAAATTCCTGAAATATAGCAGGCACTCAGTAAATATTTGTTGAATAAGAAGATATGAGCGAGGGTTGAATAAACAACATCTGAAAACAGAAATGTGTTATTCTCCAGCTGGTACCATCACTGAGTCTTCTTCTAAGGCCAGCTGCTTGTACATGATAGGGGAAGTAATAAAGCCAGTAAATGTCATTGGTCGGAGCTCAAGGCTTCATTCCTGGAGGAGATCCCGAAGAGATCACAGATAAGTAGAGACCACTGCATGTTTGCTGGTGATGATAAGCACGTCTAACAATGCTGGTGGTTTTACTACCCTGAGTAGTGTGAGACTCATCTCCCAGGAGAGCTGAGCTGTTATGAATAGTTAGGATTTTGACTTTGGAGTCATACAGCTTGGGTTTGAATCACAGCTCCTATATGGACTGACTTATGTTCCCCCAGACCCACATGTTAAATCCTAACTTTCAGTGCCTCAGAATGTAACTGGATTTTAAGATAAGGTCTTTAAATAAGTAATTAAATAAAAATGCAGCCATTAGGGTAGGTCCTAATCCAGTTTGACTAGTGTCTTTCTAAAAAGAAGAAATTTGGGCACACAGAGAGATATTGGGGATACACCAGCACAGAAGAAAGACCATGTGAAGACACAGCAGGAAGGCTGCCATCTGCAAGACAAGGAGGGAAGCTTCAGAAGAAATCAAACCTGCCAACACCTTGATCTTGGACTGGACTTTCTGTGATCCAGGTTGAGAGGAAGTAAATACCTATGGTTTCAGCTACCCCATCTGTGCTGATTTGTTACAGTAGTCAGAGCAAACTAAAGCTTCAAGCATATGATCTCAGTAAATGTGGGTAGGTTTCACTCTCTCTCAGAGCCTCAGTTAACTCATTGGCAGAATGTGGATATTAGCAGGACTCAATCTATAGATTTTTGAGGATGAAATGAGGTTGACATTTAACACAAAGTCTGCCTCACAGTAAGAGCCTAACATGTTAGCTATCATTATTATTATTATTGCTATAAACAGTGTTAGTTATTATTGTTGTTATTAATGTCTTCAGAGGGTACAGTTATCAGGCACCTTCCCTATGTGGTTTGAAAGTGAGCAGTACGGTTACACATCCAAAACAGTGCATCTTTTTTTTGTAATCAAAATCCTATTTTACAGATGTGAAAATAACCCTTTTTAAAATGATTTTTGGGGTCTGGTAAAATGGCCTGAATATTTAACAGAATAAAGTATGACTATAAAACACAAAATAATCAGTTTGAAAAAGAAAGTTTATCTGAAACAGGGATTTAAATCATGATGCTTAGTTCATGTAGTTTGTGTGCACCGTTAAGTAAATGGACATTTTGATCCATTTTGAATTTGTTCAAATTAGCCAAGAGTGATAGCTATCGTTTGAAGATAGCTTTGAAAAGCTATCGTTTGAAAATTCTCTTATTCTAAGTTTTTTTTTTTATGTGTAGTTGACATACAATATTATATTAGTCTTAGGTGTGCAGCATAGTGGTTCAATAGTTATATACATTATTTGATGTTCACCATGATCAGCATAGTTACCATCTGTCACCATACAGTTATTACAATATTATGATAATATTCCCTATGCTGTACTTTCCATTGCAATGACTTATTTATTTTATAACTGGAATTTTGTTCCTCTTTTTCCACTTTACCTATTTCACCCATCCCCCTATACCCCTCCCTCTGGAAGTCACTAGTTTTTTCTCTTTAATGGTGAGTCTATTTCTACTTTTTTGTGTTGGTTCATTTGTTTTGTTTCGTAGATTCTACACGTAAGTGAAATCATGTGGTATTTTTTTTCCTGTCTGATTTATTTCACTTAACATAATATCTTGTAAATCCATCTGTGTTGTTGTGAATGGCAAGATTTCATTTCCTTTTTATGGCGGAGTAATATTCCATTGTGTTTATATACCACATCATTTTATCCATTTATCCATCGGTGAACAGTTAGATTGCTTGCATATTTTGGCTATTGTAAATAATGTTGCTATAAACAGGGAGGAGCATATATCTTCTTGATTTACAGTTTTTGTTTTCATTAGTAAATACCCAGAAGTGGAATTACTGGTTCATATTAATCGTGAAAATTATTAACCACAGGAGCAGTAAAATGAATTTACACTGGAAACCATAATAAGATGTTGCTTCCTATAAATGCTTCTTTTAGGTTTGATTTAGAAGAAGTGGTCAGGGTGCAAAGAAGAGATTAATGGGGTAACAGTCATAATGCCTTAGTTCTAGCTCTGTTTCAGGATCTTCCTTTGTAAAATTGTGCTGAAAGGGCCAGTATTGTACACATCATGAACCTTTAAAGAGTCACATGAGGTAATGATTATGAAAATGCACTGTGAAAATACATCAAGGTCAAGGTTAACATACTAGTGCTGGGTCGTGTCCATAGAATGTAACCTTGATATGATGTGATGAGAATGGCACTTGATCTCTGTGGTTTTACTCCTCCCAACCCATAACCCTAATCTAACCATGAGACAAACTTAAATCAGTGACATTCTACAGGATACCCTACCAGCACTTCTCTAAACTGTCATGGTTATGAAAAACAAGCAAAAGACTAAGAAACTCTCACAGACTGGAGGAAATTAAGTAGACATGATGACTAAGTGTATTGTGGTATCTCGGATGGGGTCCTGGAAGACAAAAAGGATATTAGCTGGAAAACAAGTGAAATCCAGATAAGATCTACAGTCGTTGGTAGTAATATACCAATGCTGGATCTATAGTGGTGACTAATTTAATTAATGTGATGATATGAGAAGAAGGAAACTGGGTGGGGGGTTATGGGAACTCTTTGAATTATCTTTGCAAATTTTATGAAAAAACTATGATAGAATTAAAAAGTTTATTTTAAAATGCATATATATTTTATTTGGTTATTTAATTTGATTTGAAAATGGCTTAAAAATTCAAACACTCACTTTAAAAATGTTAAAGAATTATGTGATATTGTGAGAATATTTTCAGAATAGAAGAGTCAATTATTCTTTTCCTGTTTCCCATGAATAGAGTTTCTCCTTCATTATCATTGTCATCTACAAGATTATCTCAGTGCTGAAGAGACCAGAGAGTTCATCATCCTCCTTACCTTGCATACTGAGCCCCAGAATGGGCAGGTGACTTGTCCAAAGTCACAATTCATTTCACTTTTGGCAGTACTAAGAATGTGAAAGAAAAGACTTTTTTAATTGCACATAAAGTATTAAAAATATGGATCTATATGTGTGTATTTGTGTAGAAGTATGTACACACACAAAACACATATCATATATTGCATTATGTATATAATATTCCTTTTTAATAGAAATGAAAGCACAAGATAGTCTTATTAGTGGGTCTATTAGTCTGCTGGATTTTGTTTTGTTTTGGTTTTGGTCTAGATTATTAAGGAAACACATCCAGCTCAGTTAAGGAAGGAAGTTTGAGAACAAAACCAAATAAAACTCTGTCCTTGTGACAGGCCTGTATGAAACATCAAGGATTTAAAGGGGTGCAGATCTGGTCTCTAATCTTGAGGACCTCACAGACTGGTCTACAAAGCAAACACCAAAGCAGCTTTCCATTAGAACCTCGAAAGCCCAGGGGCAGCCATACGTATGTGCTGAGAAAGCACTGAGGAGAGACACCTGACCCAACTACAGGATTAGCTTTAAAGACCCATTCATTGAAGAGTGACCACTGGAGATGTCTTAAAAGATGATTGAAGAGTTAGCCAAATGAGGAGAGAGGAGGAAGGGCTTCCAAGCAGAAGGGACTTGTCCTTTACGATTGCAAGCAAGGAAGGAAGGGTGTGGGTTTAGATAAGACCGGGGATGAAGGGTGAGCGGAATTCAACTGAGATCAGGCTTGAGGACGTCACTCATCACAGTGAAGTAGGATATGAAGCCGTGTGCTGATAGTGAGGGGTGGGCACTGGGTGGACAACTTGGAGAGAGAGGTAAAGATTTGGCCCTGTGTCTGAGGGAAAAGAGAGTAAAATGTAAGCAAAGGTAAATGAAGGGCTAATGAACAATTCTGAGCTGGCGTTAGTACAAACATATGGGAACGTGAAATTTCCTCTGGCAGCGTTCAGCTGTCCAAGAGTAGAGAAATTACAGAGGAAGTGGACTGTAGCATTCATTTTGGGTTCACTATTCCCAAGCAGGGCTGGCAGAGTATAGGGATCTAAGGGAACCAAGAATGGCTGATGTCATCTGTTACAGACATCAGTTATGAAGCCCAGGATGGTCAGGGCAAAAAGGAAACTTGAGGAAGTCAAGAGACTAGAAGAAAATCAAGGTAGTAGGACATATGATGTCTCTATAGGGATAAGGGAAAGTAAAACTCTCTTAAAACTAAATTTGGTAGAAGGCTAATCCATGTGTGGAGGTCCTGAGTAAATGAAATGAGATGCCCAGAGGGCGGAGAGACGGGAAATGGGCATTCAATCCAGGCGACTTCAACAGAGGATGTGCTTACCTGAGGGTAGAAACTGGGTGTGGTGCCAGGAGAATGCATCCCAGGTGTCAGGGTTTTCAGGGGTGCAGACTGGCAAAGCAGTAAGGGAGATGCAGCAAGGAAAGGACATGGTTAGAGATGCCTTCTTTTTAGGGACCAAGGATCACAGAAATGGGAGGAAAAGCTAGAATAGATTGCTTCAAATATAGCCAGGAGGGAAACAGTTCATGTTGAAGGAATGGGCCTTGGGATCAGGCCAACCTACCTGTGTAACTACAGGCAGGTCCATTAACTCCCTAAGCCTCCCTTTTTTCACATGTAAGACCTCTGCTCTAGGAGGCTGTCATGGCCCCAAAGAAGGTCATGTGCCCCCTACCTCAGTATGTGGGAGATACACAGTAAATGAGAGCCAGTGGGTTTTTTCTCCTTTTGACTGGGGCTTGGAGTCCCAGGGGGTCTGGCCTGTCTGAGCAAGACCTGCACACAGTGGATAGAGAGCACTAGCTGCTACCCTGGTCCCAGGCAGGCAGAGTAACCGTGACAGGTCTGACAGAACTGAGGGCTCTGCCTTAAAAACCAGTAGCAAGAGATTTCAATATTAAAGTCTATTTTGAGATACAAAAGATGGGAAAAGCCAACATCCCAAATCACTTCTGCAGATACATGTTCCAAAAACAACTCCCCCTGGGGCCCCCTTTGTTCTCCAAAGGGCTAGTCTTTTGTTCCCAGGTAAGGAGGAGGCATAGACACAGCAGAAAATAAGGAGCAGGGAGAGAGGAATCAGGAAGGGGCAGGAACAAAGGGAAGAGAAAAACCTGTAGAGAGGCAACACTGTGAAGTGAACTCAGTCGAATTCCATGGCTCTGGGCTCAGGTTGTATTTATAAGGAAAGGGACATTCACGAGATCTATGGGGTCTTTAATTCTCATTATATATAACATGTTGGTTATATTTATAAAATAGAATAATAACTACATCTGGAAACTTTACACAGAAATTAAGGTTGACGTATGTGCCAGATTGATTTATATTCCCTGATAAGATGGTAAAGTAAAGATTTATTTTACTTTGCACTCTTACAGCTTGGATTATTATTCATACTTTATTTCGCAAATTGGTGGTAACCCAACTGCAGCCAAATCAAGAGTTCACATGCCAAGTTTTGGTCTGAAAAAGTCTTTGCATCCAATATATATTTGGCCACAAAAATAAGGAGATCAAATAATAGAAGAGAGAAGAAAGTGCTTTATGTACTCTGGAGCTCAAAAACAGATGTGAATAAAGTTCTCATGGAGTGTGGCTAGCTAACATCTGGTAATCCCTAATGCATTTCACTGTCTATTTGTAAGTTTCCCCCAACGTTTAATATCAATAGCTATACAGGAACATAGTGACTTACACAAAGAAAAAAATTTATAGATATCAAGGACAAAGCCAGAAAATTACTCTGTTCTTGGCATCCATCCTTCCTGGGCAAGGACTTCGTATTTTCTTTCTGTTGATGCTATGTTTAATAAAGCTATGTGATTGGTTAGATTTCGATTGAGCTGAACATGTTTTGTTTTGTTTCTTTTCTATGACTCAGTGACAAAAGAAACATAAAACCTTCTGCTTACTTTAATCACAGACTTCAGGTTTCTTCTATGTAATCTGAAGAAGAACTGAGAAAATATCCCCGGAAGAACTAGTTGTACCTATAGAGGAGGAGGAGGGTGAGAAAGGGATAGGGAGGAAGGTGAATATTTCAGCTTCTTTTCTTCTTTTGGCATGCAATCTGTTTGATTTCTTGCTCCCTTTCAAATAACACTCTTCTGCAAAGACAACTCCCATTTGTAAGGAAATTTGCAGATGAGAGCAGACACCTCTGTGTCTCTGACCACAAAGGTTAAAAAGGTTGAGTGATGTGGGGCAAAGATGAAAAAGAAATTGTGATTCTCATGGTTAAATGCAGTCAGTAGCTGAGATTAGATATATGTTCTCCACCTCATCCACAGATCCATATTGCCTTACATAAATTAACAGTAATCTACACATTCCTTTGACAGAACAGGCTGGCCCACAGAATTGATGGATTAGTAACAAACTCAGAGATGACAACAAGGTATCAACTTGTGTGCCTACTTAGGTCCACTGGTAGACCTGCCAGGAATAGGAAGCATTAGAAGAATCCAAAAGCTCTTTATAAACTCAGTGGGAAAGTGCCTAGCTAGTAGGTTTTGGATATTTGTCAGGGGAGGGGGCAGAGAGAGTAGCAGCACATGAGCTACTCAGTTACTGTCCCTGCTTTAAGGGACATTAAGGGGACATTAAGGCTGGGAATTTTTATTTTAAGGTCAACCCATAGTAACAAATGCATATGTGTATTATGCAGTAATAGTAATAAATCCAATCATATGATGATGCTTTCTGTCTTCAGAAGAACTTTCACATGTATCATCTCATGAGATCCTAAGTGATTTCATGAGATAGAAAGGGGATGTATTTGTATACCCATTTCCAAATAAGGAACTGAATTTCAGAAAAGATAAGTAATTCATGCTCGGTCATGTAGCTGGTTAAGTTAGAGAATTTAGGAAATAATATGTAGTCATTTGAATATTTTGCAATCATTGCAGGAACTATGTCTAGGATTTTCTGATTCCTAAATTGTGCAACAACAAACTGTAAAGTTGACTACATGGGAGACATTTACAGTAAGTGTGTGCATACATGATTATGTGAAAAGTCAGAGATAGCCAACCTTTGAAAGGAATGGATGATTGTATTAGTCAACTCCAGAAAAAATACATAAATAGATTTATCATAAACGATTTGTCTATATGATTATGGAGGCTGGGAAGATGAAAATCTGCAGATTTCATGTCCCAGTTGAAATCTGAAGAATGGCAGGCTGCTATGGAACCAGGAATAACAGATGTCTCAGTTTGAAGACCATGAGGCAGGAGAATTCACTCTTCCTTGGGAAAGAGCCTGGCTTTTGTTCTAGGCAAGCCTTCAACTGATTGGATAAGGCTCACCCACATTAGGGAGAGCAATCTGCTTTACTCCCTCTACCAATTTAAATGTTACTCTCATTCAACAACACCCTTACAGAAAAACCCAGAGTAATGTTTGACTGAATATCTGGGTCCATTCAAGTGGACACATAAAATTAATCATCACTAGTCTATTCCTTGCCAATTTGTCACCCATACACTTCTCCTTAAACTGTACTTAATCTCAAAATAAAGCAAATAGCAAGATCACCTAATATGATACAACTATCCTGTATTCAACCAAAATACACTAACCCTTTTCCCAGAAAAGGAAACAAAGTCCTTGAGTGATACTTACTCTTCTATTTGATATCTCATAACTTAAGTACTCTGAGAGTGAGATGTTATGGACTGGATTGTGTCCCCTGTCAAAATTCCTATACTGAAACCTTAATCGCCAATGTGACTGTACTCAGAGATAAGGCTTTTAAGAAGATAATTAGTGTTAAATGAGGTCCTAATGGTAGGACTCTAATCCAATAGGATTGGTGTCTTGTAAGAAGAGACACCAGATGTCTCTCTCTCTCTCTCTCAATCTGCATGTGCACACAGGAAAGGCAATGTAAGCACAAAGCAAGAAGGTGGCCATTTGCAAAGCAGGAAGAGAGGTCTCATCAAAAATCAACCCTGTGGGCTCCTTGTTCTTGGACTTTCAGCCTCCAGAACTTGAGAAAATAAATCTTTGTTATGTAAGCCACCCAGTGTGTGTATCTTGTCATGGCAGCCTGAACTAACCAATACAATGACCAAAGCCCCACCTGAGATATTTGTTACTATCACAGAAGAGGGAAGTTATTTGAAGTATGTCAGTCCAACAATTATCTGCATGTGTTGAACCATTCCATTAAACTTCCAGGCGGGGCATAAACCCTAAATGAAGCTTTTTAATAAAGCATCTCTGAAGACATACTTTCCTAGTATTTTGAGGGCTGGATTATAACATAAACTGCAAGTCTTTTCACATTTTCTCAAAAGCAGCATGGTGAAATTTCCTGCTGTAGGAGGAATGACTGGGAAAGAGAGGAGGCAGTTTTACTGAGTGTTTACCATACACTGAGCCTCGTAGATACAATGAGGAAAAGATACACATTGTCCCTACCCTCAGGTACTCTTGTAGTGCTGCCCTAGGTTTCCAGGCTGGGATAGAGTATCTGTTCCTCTGAATCTGTAAGGTTGTCATGAAAACAAAATTGATTTTAAAAAGTTTATTTGGAGAGTCTAGCAGGAAGCCCACCTATGCATAGAGGCTTAACTGGATGTTATTCCTCCCTAACTGGGGGAAGTGTTTGCTTTTTCACTTACCATCGTGGGCTATCAGTGGGAGTAGCACTTGCTCTAGCCTGGTCACCTTGACACCTTGACATTGTGCTACCAGAGGGGTTGTAAAAAACTTGATTTCAGTCTGAAGAGTTTGTAGGTTTGCAGAACGGTGTGTATGTGTATCTTGTGTTTTTAACTATACTTACGGAGCCAAATTCTAATTTATTGCAAGGCCCATGTTTGTATGGAGGTGGTTTTCATTCTTTGGGATATTTTTTGACAAAGTTGAAGAGAGCTCTTGAAATATTTTCAATGTTAATATAACACCTTTATGCAGTACATCTTAAAGAAAAGCCAAATAAAGTATGGTCTGTAACAACACTAGGTGTTTCAAATTTTCACTCTGCTGCATTCATAGATTTTGGAGATGGCCTATGAAACTGTAAATAAAAGCAATACAATTTTTCTGCAAAACAATTTCTAAACTCTCCAATAGATACAATGTGAGATTCATTTAATAGATTGGTACAGACTTTCCTTGGAGAAACTAAAACGTTGTTTTTTTTTTTTCCCTTCTTTCTGTAACAAAAGTTGATAATGTAGAAATATTGCACAAATGCCATGACTACAGCATCTTTTCTTTTTTATTGAACAGCAGTTGTAACTTGAAGAGTAACAGCCTTCAGAAAATTGTGGAGACTTCGTAGCAACAGCTAAAGCTATTTGGACTTGCCAAATTACCTAATGGAATAGGTAAGCTTTATGTCTTTAAAATGGGCCACTTTTTTTCTTTGAAGCCTCTGGTACAGAAGTTTTCAGCCAATAATATTCTGAATTGAGTATGAAATTGACTGAAATTCTTAGTTTTTCATCCTTTCAAAACCGCCAATACAGGAAAAAAAGTTGTAATTTTTTAACAACCTGAGATCTAAGAATTACACACATGCTACCTTTGTTTCCCACAGAGCTTTAAGAAAAGTCATATATCAACATGGCTACTTCTCAGTTTCTAACTTCTATCAACCTCTACAACAACTATGACAACAACTTCCCAAAGTTGTGGTGGTAAAATGAGTGATAAATGTCGAATGCAAACAGTAGGGAACAGATTAATGGACAGTGGTACTTTTTACAAGAAATCTAAGAATCTTCAAAAATAGTCTCTCATGAACCAACCCAGTCCAATTTAGAGTCAAAGGCATTTATGACAATTGTTATCATTTTCTAAAACAAAGAGTTGAACATTTAGACAGATAAAGATATCCTCAGTGGAATTAGCTAAACATGGATTATAATACAAGAAAATTTCCATATGGCTGACCACATAAACCTCTCAAGGAATTTAGAGGTCAGAGTTGAGGCTTGATCATGTTAGCATTAAAGGAAGATGACAGGTCCCTTGGCCCCACACTTCAGACTCCCTTTCTACCCTTTTGCCTCCCTGCCTCATCCCTCACTTCCATTCTCATCTTAAATGGAGCTAAGGAAACTTGCTCTCCTGCCTTCAGAGAGAGAGAGGCTGTTTATTCTTCCCTTAATTCCCCCCTCCTATTCTGCACCCTCCACACAGGTGGACCTAGCCATGGCCCACGCTTGGGGTGGTTGGGGGACCCACAAGTCTCAAAGAGCTTGAATTCCATCTGCAGCAGGGATATAGTCTAATAGGGCATGGGTATCTAATGGGAGACAGATTGTAGGAGAGCCATTGCAAGGAGGGTCCCTAAGAGAAATCATTCACCAAAACTGATAAGGGATTCTGGCTCTGTGAGTCAAACTCACATGAGTAGTCTCAGCAGATGAGGAAAGAGTAGTCTATTGTGCTCTGCGAGGTGGTTCTCTAACTCATCCACTCCTGAGTCACCTGCTGCTTTGGGTGAGTGTTGCAATGAGCCATGACCAAGGAAACAGGCCACTCCACCGTGGGACATCACCTGTAAGCATAAAGTGTGAGAAGGGAAAGACATTTTCCTACTGCTTATGGGAAAGAACCAGAGGCAAGGGCAAGTGGCGATGGAACTCCAAGGGCAGTGTGGACTTGATGATGATCCAGAGGGGAACAGCTATGGATAACCAACACCATTACATGAGTAGTCACAGCAGGACCCTCAGTCTGGCACTTCTGGAGAAGATCTGTCTGAAAGGCACTGACACTCAATAGAGTATCAATTATATGCAGGGCAACCATTTACCCTCAGGAACTTGAGGGAAGACTTTTGGTGACTTCACCTACAAGCTGGAGAGACCAGGGAACATTTGAGTTACTTATGTCTTAAACCACACTAGATCGAAACTTGTTTATGATTATAGAGCAAACCATAGCTAGTTTAAGAATCTATATTAGACCCTGTACTGCTACTCTGATGGACCATCTGCTCCCATTATCTTTTGTTTTTCATTTGGGTTGCTTAATTTTTAGTTAAAAAAAAAAAAAGACAGAAGTGGGTATATTTAATTTTTAATTCTACAGCTTTTCATCTTGTTTTAAATTCTACACTTTTAATCAAATATTGTTCCTGTGAATTAAGACTTGTGCTTTGAGGTCAGAACTCACAGTAGCATAAAGGCAATAGTTCAATTTTGAAAATAGAATGTAAGAAGAAAGAGTAGAGGGTTGAGGTCTCAGTCTTTGGTAATGCTTGCAGTTAGGCAGTGAAGGGAGCCTGAGAGAATCAAGAGCTCAAAGTCGGTTGCCTCATGCAAGGATCAACAAGCCCAGATGTCTACAGTAACTAGTAAAAATATTGATGTTTGTGTGTACTTTTAATACAGAAGAAAGTTGACTTATATGTACCTGTATACATGTATATACATATGAGTAAGGAATTTCTTTCTTTATATAAATCTATAGATAGAAGATAGACGTGTCAATAGATATATCAATGGACGTATGTCTATCATAGAGGTATATATGTGAGGTAACAGCAGGAAGAAGGAGAAAATAAAATAGAAGAATTTATTCTTCTAATTCTTTCCTGTCCCACCCCATTTCTGCCAGTGACTGCTTTCTGGGTTCACTGCTTCAATCTGACGGACTCTGTTCCATGGCTCAGTGTGCCATCTGGGCTGCTTGCCCCTGTTCCTACACGAAAGCTTGAAGGAAATAATACCTTCCCAATGTTACCATCCCTGGGTGTTTCAGTATTCTATACTGTTGTCTTTAATTTTACCAATACCTTTGTGAACTGCTTCTCATTAAACTTGTCTCAGTTAACCTTTTGAAGGTGCCAGCTGGTCCATGATGAGATCCCGAGTGTGACAGGATCCATGTCCTTGTTGATTTTCCTACAATACATCCAAGTAAAGATATAGATAGGCAAATAAAAAAGTGAGTCTGGAGAAACCCTAAGCCTGGGAAAGTTTGGGCTAGGGAAAATAACAGTAAGAATCTACAGCATATAGATACAGAAGAGAGTAGTTATGACCTTTTTCTCTTTAGGAAAGCAATCCTCTCCTTTCACTGAACTACCCGCCATCTTGAATTACCATCTCATTGGATTCAAGGCAGTCTTGGACTGCCCCATCCTCACATTCAGGAAGCCTGAGATCTAGGATTAAAGCTTAAACTACTTTCCTTTTTCTTAGTGTCTATCAAGACTAATATCCCCTTGCCTAAAATCACTGTTCACCTTGGTTATGAACAGAATCCCAACTTCCCAGACACCCATTAAGGCCAAGACTTTCGTCTCCTTACTGCTGTGTAAGTCACATAATATGAACTAATTTCTCCACCTACTCCCTCTTCTTCTTCAAACTTTTGTACTTTAAACAATTGTAGATTCTTAATCATATATCTAGTCTATGTCCATTATAGACTATTCAAAAAATGGCTAACGTTAGTCCAAGAAGAGCACAAAACAAATTCACTTAAACCATTTCTTTATAATTACAATAGACACAATGTACTTCATCATTGAACAAACTCCATGATAAACATTTGTCCAATGGAGACAATGAGCCAAATTATACTGATCATTTCTTTACTATTTTGGGTTTGCACTGACATACATGGCCATAGACAGTTAATTGGATCTATAAATACTCCCAGTTAAGTTTAATTAGTTTTCTGTGTAGAATCTAAGGTTATGATAGCTCTGGTGATAATTCTGAGTAATGTTTTTTTAATTCCACAAGACGTTTGTTTTAAAAATTGGCCTAGAATGTGTTCTGAGAGAAAAAAAATAAAAAGAAATTGGATAAAGGAGTGAGAAATAAGAGTATGAAAAGATTAGTTACTCTGTAAAAAAGCCAATATGATTGTAGAAGTATTAAAATCCCTGTAGGAGATTTACAGAGAAGTCTGCCCTGGATTAGAATTTGATATCAAATAACTTAACTGAAGTCATACAATTTCTGTGCCATTTGTAGTTGAGTTAATAGCATATGTTCCTGGAGGATTACAGCCAATGATTAAGGAAATTAGGTTTTGTTTGAATTTAATTTAGTTATATAAAGCTGCTACTATAATTTACAGCTTTGATATTTAATATTTAATAACCCAGATCTTAGAAGAATGCTAGATATAGCTGTGTCATTATGCCTTGAAATATTATTCCCATAAGTCATTTATATTTGCTGGCTGATAAAGATGTTCATCAACTAGATGGACTCAACAGGAGTCCACTGATAAAGCCAATGCAGTTTTACAGTTTGCTGAGTTCCTTTTACGTTTCCACTCCATTTCCCACACCTGTAACTTACTGAATCATAATTTATCTGGCTGGTCAATTGTCATAATAAAGAAACATTGCAGTCTTTACTTCAGCAGCCAGCTGTGGGAATGACTCAACTCTGCCTTTTTCTCACATTTTATGTATCTGTGTCATTAAAAACCATAGGAATTTCTCTGTGAATATTGCTCCCTCAATATTTTTCTTTCTTGTTTTTCTTTCATGGCTTTAATACACTTTTTCCCTATCCATCTCCTTGACTTTTTGCTTCTTTTTTCCTTCATTTTTCAGAGGCTCTGTAGTAATAACTTCAATTTCTTTCCTGTATATATCTGTATCTCTTTGTAGAAATTCATTTTTTCTTCTGATTTAAAATATTAATCTGAAATTTCTGTTCCTATAGATTAATTTTTATTTCTAAACATTCTTAATTTTTTACTCCCCTTATAAGAATATTTATACTACTTCAACCGCTCTTCTCCATCAGGACTTATGACTAAAATCTTTTTTCTCTTTTATTCACATGTCTTTTACTGTCCTTACAACTACTGAGAATCCTTCCCATCATTAGTTTCTCTTGGTCAGTTTTACTTCTTAATTTGGACTACCTTCAAAGATAGGTCAAGTCAGTCCTTCAGAAAATTCCCAAGATACAATCTCTAATCTCAAAGATTTTAGAGGTCTAAACAGAGAATTTACTCAAGAATACCTGCCCTAACAATTTATTATATGTATATGTACATATATGTAATATATGATATAATTAATATAATACAGTATGTTACAGGTACATATATATGTATATACATATACATATGTATATATATTCTCTACATAGAAAGCAAAGAGTAGAAATTAATAAAAATGAAATATTTAAAGTTGGCCAACACTTAAACATGAAAGTTAAAACAACAGGAATTTGTTGGAAGGGAAGAAAGAAATGCATTAATGGATTGTAAGAAATGAGTTTTTTTTATGCTTTCTTGACAGCCCTCTAAAAATTTCAACTTGGTGAGCACAATTAATGAGAATAATAATAATGTTGACAAAGTTGTATAAAATGTATAAAATACCTAGAATCCTGTGTCAGATATAGTAAACACTTAATAACTGTTAGGTATTGTTGTTGACTATATTTTTGTTATTGCTATCCCAAAATAAAGCATCAATTAGTACGAAATAGCAGATCAAAGAACATTAAGAAACAAGCATCAGGGCAATAGTTGTAGAGTCATTTACCTAATCTATATCTTTTGATACTCTATTCCTGGAGTTAAAAATTCTTACGCATTCTTTGGAGTTGCTCCCAAATAACACAGACTCAGCCATCAGTCCAATATCAGCAGTTGCTCTTCCTGGCTCAGAATCAATCTGCATGAGTTGAAGAAAAATCCTGCATCAACATACTTGAGATGCAAAATCTTTTTCTTTTTTTAAACTTTTTTTAACTTCTAATTTTTGGCACCTGAAGATAGTGAGTTGCTTCAAATCCTGCAAAGCTTGACGATCTGGTGGTTGTTAAAAATTTCAACACAAGAACTACAGAAATAGTATGTTTGCACTACTGTAAGCAAAAACAAAAACAAAAACAAACATATAGAACCATAAGGTAACACCCAGAACTAGATCAAAAGATCCCATGACTCAGGTTAGAATTCCCTTATTTATTGGAAGAGAATTCATAAAGCATCTACTGAGTGCTGGCTATAGAGAAGTCATTGTCCTTTCTCCCAGTAAGGAAGTTAAAAACAGAAGAGAAGGTGACTGGAACAATAGTTTTAATCCTTAAAATCTAATACAAAGGAGAGAACAGAGCTTATTGTGTTCTGGTAACTCAGGAAATAAACCAGAACACTCCATGAAAGAAAGAAAATTTAGGTTGATTAAGGAGAGAAACAAGATTGACTTCCTCTAGCTGTGTTTTTGTATTTTCACAAACTGGACCCAATAGAATACTAGAAAGAGTAAAAATCTGCATAATGACTAATACTGAATAAAACATCTTCAGCTAATGGGGTTCGGGCAGAATCTACAAGATATAGAAATATAGCAGCAGGGGCTATTAAGAGGTATTTTAAGTTATTAAGGGGCAAGACGCTAATGATGGGTATTCCTGGAAACAGATTTCCAGCAATAAAACATAAGGCAGTAGAACCAAAGCCTAATAGTTATAAAGTTTTAAGAATTGCCAATAGTTCTGAACCAGATCATTTTAGTGTCACATCCATGCTATTTATTAGCTTTCCAATTTTGAGCAATCATGAAGCTTGCAGAGCATCATACTTTCTACAAGGAAAACAGAAATAACAGTATCTACATTCTCCTACCTTATAGCTTTTGTTTTGCTTTGTTTTAGAGAGGAAGGGAGGGGGTGAAGGGGGAAGGGTAGAATGAGAAACAGTCTTTTAAGCAGACTGCACACTCAGAATGGAGCCCGATGCAGGGCTTGATCTCACAACCCTGAGAGCATGGCCTGAGCTGAAATCAAGTCAACGCTTAACTGACTAAACCACCCAAGCACCCCCCACACACACTTTATAGGTTTTTAAGAATAGTCAAATGTAATTATACTCTAAAATTATAAATATATAAAAGTATAAATTAGGTTTGTACTTTTTATACATAGATCCCCACAGGAATATAAATTGATAATATCATTCAGCTTTTGCATAATTTTTTATTGGGGAAGATATTACTTACTTTATCATATTATTTATGACTTGTTAAAGGGAAATGTCTGTCTAATATATGGGAAAACTTCCAGTTCCTACACTGTTCTTAGCTATATCCCCTGGTGCATCTCAATTAAACTTAATCAACTATCTAATGGTATTTCTTCAAATATTAAATGGTGATTATGATATCCTTTAAGCTTTGTATTCTGTATATTAAGAAAATTCAAGGATTGGCTCATCCAGTTGTTTAATGACATCAGAGCCTGGATTGTGCCTGATTCCATAATTTACTCAAAATATGAAACAGTTTCCAGGCCCTAGAAACCCTGGTCATTTTCATTTAGATCCCCCTTGAATTTGTTACTATCCTTCTCAAAGTGTGGTGCCTTACCTGTGGTGCCAGACTCTCACCTAGGTACACATCTCCATTCTGGCTGCCCCTTCTCTTTGCCAGCAAGGACCTATTTTGTTCAGATATTAAAGGGTGGTGCTGAAGAAAGGCACCCTCCCCCACTCTTACCCTCAAACCAAGAGATGAATATCAATTAATCCTGGCAATTTTATTATCCTTCCACCTTCACAAGCATGTGATGCAGTCTTGGCCACTGAGACACAAAAGGAAGTCTTCAGGGCTTTTTGAAAAGTTCTCACTCTTTGCCCTAAGACCCAGCAATTGCACTATTGGGTATTTACCCTAAAGATACAAACGTAGTGATCCAAAGGGGCACGTGCACCTGAATGTTTATAACAGCAATGTCCACAATAGCCAAACTATGGAAAGAACCTAGATGTCCATCGACAGATGAATGGATCAAGAAGATGTGGTATATATACACAATGGAATACTATGCAGCCATCAAAAGAAATGAAATCTTGCCATTTGCGACAACATGGATGGAACTAGAGCGTATCATGCTTAGCGAAATAAGTCAAGCAGAGAAAGACAACTATCATATGATCTCCCTGATATGAGAAAGTGGTGATGCAACATGGGGGCTTAAGTGGGTAGGAGAAGAATCAATGAAACAAGATGGGATTGGGAGGGAGACAAACTCTTAATCTCACAAAACAAACTGAGGGTTGCTGGGGGGAGGGGGTTTGGGAGAAGGGGGTGGGATTATGGACATTGGGGAGGGTATGTGCTTTGGTGAGTGCTGTGAAGTGTGTAAACCTGGTGATTCACAGACCTGTACCCCTGGGGATAAAAATATATGTTTATAAAAAATAAAAAATTAAAAAAAAAAAAAAGAAAAGACCCAAGACCAGCTTTCTGTCTGTGGCCTGCTTACTTCTGAAGTTGTGAGGTTTGGACCTGCTACAGAAACCTTGATGTGATGCCAGGAAGACAGTCAAGATTATTGCAGAGCCACCAAATCACGGCTCCTTATCCATGAAGCTGCTGAACTCACAAACATTAATTTTTCCCTTTTCCAGACATTCTTATGCAGGGAACCAATTTTTGTCATTGCTTAACCTCCATTTGTGGGTAGGTACACTCACATTTGTAGGTACACCTCCATGTGTAGCAGATTCTGTAGCAGATTCTGTTGATGCCCCAACCCATCCCTTTTGCCCACCTGAGATATCTGTTGCTATAATAGCTAGTTGCCAGAACTCTGATGTTACTCAAAATATGATGCAGTTTCTACCTCAGATGCCTATAACCCCCCTCTTCCTTAAGGTACAGTGCTGAGAGGGTAGAAGAGGAGTTTAAGCCCCTTCATCCTAACCCTCTATCCATAAAGAATTGGTATTTAGTGGAGTTGGGGATCAAGCCTCCCCACACTCTGGTGGGATATTTCTGAAATGGATTCCACACAGTTTGTCAGAGGAGTCCAACAGAGTCCTAGGAGCCTACAGCAAAACCCACTTATTAACATACTCTTTGCTGGCTTGTTCCCCTTCCATTTCTCACTTTTTATCCCCTCAAGTTTGCTTTCCTTGACCTTGATAAATATAAGTCTTCTAAATAAATTTCATTGCTTGTCCCAGGGCCTGTTTTGTAGGAATCCAAATAAAGACAAATTGGCGATATTGTATTACCTGCAGCTGTAAGCATTTTGGTGCAAATGTGGTGGAGTAGTACTGTCCAACAGAACTTACTGTGATGGTAGGAATGTTACATATCTGCGTGGTCCAGTATGGTAGCCATGAGCCACATGTGACTATAGAGTATATGAAATGTGGCTAATGTGACTGAGGGTCCAAATTTTTCATTTCATTTCATTTCATTTCATTTCATCCACTTCAATTTATTTATTTTTATTAACATAGAATGTATTATTTGTTTCAGGGGTACAGGTCTGTGATTCATCAGTCGTACACAATTTATAGCACTCACCATAGCACATACGCTCCCCGATGTCCATCACCCAGACACCACCCCCCCATCCACTCCCTTCCACTGCAGCGACCCTCAGTGTGTTTCCATAGATCATCCATTTAAATTTAAATAGCTATGTGCTGCTAGTGGCTACCATATTTGCTAGTACCTCTCTAGATCCATTCTAATGAGGATCAAGTAAATGCAAGAATTCCCTCCTTGTTTTTTTTAAACACCAGAATCTTATTCCACAGCCATACATTTCATGCAACAAAGTATTGTATTGCCCTAGGCTGTGAAGAATACAAAGAGGAATAACATAAACAACTTCTGCCTTGGAAAACTCAATCTAGTCAGGAAAGCACACTAACATATAAATGTATAAAAGCAGGATACATGTTGCAAGAGTGATATAAACAAAGTACTATGGGAAATAAAAGGATACATAATTAATTTCTTCTATGGAAATCCAAAAATATTTCACTGAGGTAACATTTGAGCTGAATCTTGAAGATGAATATAGTGTCTTTAGGGGGAACAGAGAGAGAATTGCATTTGTTAGATAGCGGTAAAACAAAGCTATAGAACAAAATTCCAAGTGAGACTGAAAGCACACAGAACTTTGAATTCTGTATTAAACACACTTAAATTTTACTCTATGAGTGACAGATAGTCTTCAAAGTGTTTGAGATTGGGTGGCCATCACTGTTTTGTCAG
Organism: Mustela nigripes; assembly: GCF_022355385.1. Lineage (NCBI taxonomy): Eukaryota > Metazoa > Chordata > Mammalia > Carnivora > Mustelidae > Mustela > Mustela nigripes. The sequence continues at coordinate 128,651,854 of NC_081560.1, forward strand.
AGACATAATTTATTATAAATAGGATAATTGGAGACATAGGAATCAGTTAGAAGTCTACATTAGTCCATGTAACAAATGATATTGATGTGAACTTTGTCTATAGCACTGAGAATAGAAACAAGAGGCAGGTTCAGACACATTTAACAGGTAGTTGTGGTAGGTTCTGAACACAAACTGAAAGATGGCTGTGAGAGAAGAGTTGGAGATGGTCCCAAGAGACTAAGGCAGGAGAGGGTTTGGCAGCAAAAGATAAAAATACATGAAAGACAGTTCAGCAGACAGTTGGAAGGACAAATGCCAGATGTTGGTAATCAGCTGTGTCAGAAGATGCAGAGTGGGGGCAGGAAGAATGAGAGCAGGCTTTTGAAGTTTACTTTGGTTCGAGGAGGATGAAGAGTTTGGAAAAACCAGTGTGAAGCAAAGGAAAGGATGAACTTTTGTTTTGTTTCTTTAAGAACCACATCATGTTGTTAGCTAATGTTTGGTAAAAGATGGCTATTTATTTTCCTTAAGCTCTGTTTTTGATTTGACTCATCATTCCAGGCTACTGAGTTTCTTTTTTGACTACCCATTATTGCACAGAAAAGTTACTCCATTTTTCCAGTTGTCTGCTTTAGTGTTTTTAACCTGAAAGGGTTATTTAAGCTATAAAATAATTGAATAAAAGGAAAGGCTAATCACTTTCCTAGGAAAGGAAACAGTATGGTAAAAATTGTGTAGTGGATGCCTGTTCACCGCCCATACCCCCACTGGGGATCAAGACTCTCATTTCCAGAGACTGAGAGCATTGGCTACTGACAGCTGACAGCTGTGTTTTTTCCCCAGGAACTCTCCTTGGCCTTGTCCATTACACTTCTTCCTTGGGGGCAGCCTATAACCATTGGCTGGTTGATGTAGCCCTTTTGTTTCAATTCTGATCAGTTGGAAGGATCCCCTCAGCCCTTAGCTCCCTGGGGGATCAGCTGAAGTCTGTGCTGCTACTCCTTTCCAGTTCACCTTCTCCTTTGAGTCCCTCACTCAGTTCTCTCAGAGACATTCTTACCACAAGCACAACCTCATAATCTACCTGAGTGCAAAAATGTCCCTCTCAATGTCTATTTCCCCGAGGAGCCAAGCCCAGCCAAGATGAGTGCAGATCAAAATCTCAATATATTTTGACCTGTTAAAACCATTTTAGACATCATTTAAAGTGTTAGGATTCTTTTTATGTTTGAAAAAGAAGATTAATGAGGGTGACTTTTTAAAAGTTATGTTAATTTAATCAGCATGGCACTGGTGCAACAATATGGAGACAAATGAATAGACGAGAACAGATATCTCAGAAACAGATCCTACTATACACAAGAATTTATTATATTATCAAAGTCATTGACACCACAAAAATATGATAAAGATTAATGGCATAACATTCAAAGAGGAAAGGAAAGATTATTCACTAAATGGTGCCAGAACAACTGGATAGGAAAAGTAAATTTAATTCTTATAATATGTATTTCAATAAATGGATGGATTTTAAATGGATGGATTAAAAATGTTAGTTCAGTTTCATTAATAATAATCAGGAAGCAAATTTAAACATCAATGGGGTATTATCTTTGACTTGTCATATTGATGGAAAGAGCTTATTGATGAGACTAAGGGGATAAGAGTACCCTTATATACTGTTAGTGGAAGTATAAATTGCTGTAGCTTTTGAAGGATATTCTGATATTTATTATGAAAAACTTTCAAAATGTATATCTTTTTTAAGCTTTTTAAAAGATTTTATTTATTTATTTGACAGAGAGAGAGATCACAAGTAGGCAGAGAGGCAGGCAGAGAGAGGGGGGAAGGAGGCTCCCTGCTGGGCAGAGATCCTGATGTGGGGCTCTATCCCAGGACCCTGAGATCATGACCTGAGCTGATGGCAGAGGCTTAACCCACTGAGCCACCCACGTGCCCCCAAAATGTATATCTTTGACTTAATTTATTAAACTTTTAAATTGGAGAAAAATATAAATACTAGAAATAGCATATGTGTATGTGATAAACTTTACAAAGCTTATGAGTTTTTACAGATTTATTCACTTATGCACATGTAAAAGTGGATATGTACAATCACATAACCACCAACCAAATCAAAATAAAAATGCTTTGAGTGCTTTAGAAGTCTCTCTGGTGTTGTATCTTAGATGATATTCCCTTCTCAATAAGTGAGTAAGACAGACCGTGTTCTCTCGTGGAACTTATGGTCTACTGGGGGAGACAGATATTAAGTAAATAATTACACTAGTGGTTATTAACAATTTATGTCAATATTAGAGCGGAAAATTTAAAGTGCAAAAAGGAAATACTATTTAGATTGGAGAAAGTAAGGGAAGACAAAGCAGAGGAAGTGATATTTAACATGAAGGATGAAGAGGAGTTAGCCAGGGAAGGAAAGTGGGGCAGGAAGAACATCTCCAAGAGAGGGAACAGTATGTGTCCAGAGTTGGGAAAGAGCTTCCAGGGTCTGAAAAATAAAAACAGTTTTGATAAACAGAAGAATCAAAGCAAGGAGGTGGCAGAAACAGACAGCAAACAATCCCTTTCTGACAATGTAAGATGGTTAAAGATACATATGTAGACCTAATTGTAATGGAAAGCCTCTCAATGATTTTCAAGAAGTACAAGTTAAAATAATCATTGTGGCCCACTGTGAAGACAATGGGTTGTTGGGAAGACAGACTGGATGCTGCTAGACTACTAATTAGACTATTTCAAGAACTGATGATGATCTGGACCAGAAAAGTGGCTGGGAAACAAAAAGAAGTAGAGAATTCAAAATGTGTTTTGAAAGTGCACTTACTGAGCTTGATGACTGAAAGGATGAGAAGGCCAAGGGCAATGGAGATTGTAAATCCATGTAAAAAAGAACTTTGAAGGATGTACATAAAAGTGCTGGATGTGTATATATACCACATCTTCTTGATCCATTCATCTGTTGATGGACATCTAGGTTCTTTCCATAGTTTGGCTATTGTGGACATTGCTGCTATAAACATTCGGGTGCATGTGTCCCTTTGGATCACTACATTTGTATCTTTAGGGTAAATGGGTTGGATGAAGGCAAAAGATTACAGTAGATTTTTACTTTCTATTCTGTATATTCTAAATGAAAATGGTAGTGATGGTGGTCGTGATGGTGGTCATGATGGTGGTAGTAGTATCTTCAAGTTATCTACATAACCTGTGATTAATTGCCTTGTTTAATGGAAATAAAGAAAATAATAAAGAAAATGGTCATTAATTTGATTTCATTAAATAATTTTTATTCTATAAATGAAAGATAACATAATTCATATTAAAAGGTAAAGAATAAAACTGAAAGCAATACTACTACAAGTATAATAGTGGATTGAAATAATTTCTATATAAAAAGGTCAGACAAATTATCAAGGCTTGTATATTTTCCATACAAAACAATAATTCATGGAAGAATAGAATTTTTTTCTAACTTTATTGAGATGTAATAGGTATGTACATATGTACATTTAAGATGTTAAAGTAAGTTTAAGGTTTATTTGATAGATATATTGCAAAATGATTATCACTATAGGATTAGCTAATATCTGTGTCATATTACATAATTACCATTTTTATTTTTTGAATAGGCTCCATGCCCAGCATGGAGTCCAATGTAGGGCTTGAACTCAGGACCTTATGATCAAGACCCGAGCTGAGATCAAAAGTCAGATGCTTGACCAACTGAGCCACCCAGGTGCCCCTAATTATCATTCCTTTTTCCTGTGATGAGAACATTTAACATCTACTCTTTTAGTAACTCTCTTCAAGCATATATTACATATTAACTTAGACACCATGCTTTACATTAGATCCCTAGAATTTGTACTTTCTGCCCAACATCTCCCCTTTTCCCCAATCCCCAGCCCCTGATAACCACATTCTAGTTTCTTTCTATAGGTTAGGCTTTTTTAGAATCTACATATAAGTGATGTCATACCATATTTATCTTTATCTGACTTATTTCACTTAATATAAACCCAATAAGCTCCAACTATGTTGTGGCAAAGGGAAGGTTATTCTTTCTCATGTCTCAATAACAATTCTGTTGTATAGATATATCACAACTTCTTTATTTATCCATCCACTGATGAACACTTTTGTTGTTTCCATATCTTGGCTATTTCACTAATTCTGTAATGAACATGGGAGTGCAGATACCTTTTTGATATCCTGTTTTCATTTCCTTTGGACGTATGCTTTAGAGGTTGGATTACTGGATCATATGGTAGATCTCCTTTTAATTTTTTGAGGAACCTCTGTGTTATTTTCCATAGTGGCTGTACCAAGTTATATTTCCATCATATCCTAATGAACACTTGTAATCTCTTATCTTTGTGATAATAGCCATTCTAACAGGTGTGACCTGATATATCACTATAGTTTTGATTTTAATTTCCTTGATGATTAATGATGTTGAGCATCATTTCATTTATCTGCAATTTTATGTCTTCTTTGGAAAATGTCTATTCAGTTCCTCTGCCCATTTTTAAATCCCATTGTTTGGAATTTTTGCTGTTGATTTGCATGAGTTCTTTATGTATTTTGAATATTAATCAAACTGGGTTTGAGGAGTCAGAGGGGAGATAGAGAAAACAGTGAGAAGGGCCATCTCAAGCATCGGTGTTTTAGGTTAAATTTTTGTAAGTCTGGAAGGTGACACTACTATATATGTGTCATTAAAATCTTCACATTCTTTGACTCGAACTCTAACCTCAGGGGCTCTATTCTAGTGAAATAACACAAACATGATGGGATCTTTATGTATTCTCCGTAGCCATTATTTGTGATACAACATTGGAAACAATATAATGCACAAAAATGATGAATGGTACATCTATGATTATCATACAATCATTTAAATTTACATGGACAGCTATAATTTAAATGAAAGCATACTCTTTCGTCTGCTTGATGCATTACCCTTTTGTGACACCCCTGCCTATGCAGACAACTATACATAGCCTTAGTTCTGTCGATAGCAGCAACCAGATTTTGCCACAGTGCAGCCATTCGATTTCAATCTTGGGCAATCTTTGGCAGGCCCATTTACATCACTGTCTGCTTTATCTAGTCTCTCAGATCTCCAGCCACTCCATTTAAGGAGGAGGGCATTTGCTGTCTGCAGGAAACCTGCAACAGGATTCAGATACATTTGATGGCCATAATAAAATTGACTTTACATATGATATAACAAACACATTCCTGGAACAATAAATTATAAAGGTTAAATTAAGTCTATTGAAAATAAAAGGAGGGATGATATAAAAGAAAAAAAGAAAGGATGTTGTAATGGTCAGTGTAGATAGAAGAGAACAATGGCCTGCATGAGGTTAGCAAAAATAGAGCTGAGAATTCATATTTGTCAGTGTATCTGTACTCTGCCCTGTTCCGGACACAGAGTCCAAATCTGTTAATGGCATTGTTCCAAGTTCGTTTTGTCTTCCTACTGGAAGGCAAAGTATTTGAAGGTCTTTATCTGCTAACATACTTATATAGAAACTTGTATAGTATTGAACCGTTTGTATTCAAAAGTGTTTATCCTATTCCTAGAACAGTTAGCCCCAAAAGCAGTAGGCTGAGAAAGTGCAGACTGATTCATCTCTAGGGAATGGGATTGGGAGGGGATAACAGAAGACACTTATTCTTTAGTTTATTCAAATCCTTCATGTTATCATTTTTTAAAAGATTTTATTTATTTATTTGACAGAGAGAGATCACAAGTAGACAGAGAGGCAGGCAGAGAGAGAGAGGAGGAAGCAGGCTCCCTGACAAGCAGAGAGCCCGATGAGGGACTCCATCCCAGGACCCTGAGATCATGACCTGAGCCGAAGGCAGAGGCTTAACTCACTGAGCCACCCAGATGCCTCATATTATCATTTTTTGACAATTTAAATAATTGATATTCATTGATTTTATTAAAATGCATATATAAAAGCAGATTACCATGTTTTACATAATCTTTCATTATTTTTAATTATATAGGAGTTGAGTATTGGAAGAACATATATATGTAGTTTATATGTATACTAATATTATTCAAGTCCAGGATGAGAGACAGCTGCTTGAAGCAAGGCCCAGAGAAGAGTAATGCTGTTAGTGGTCGTCCTAGCAGTTCTAGTAACAGTAATTGTAGCAGAAAGAGTATCTGGAGCTATCGGAGTAGTAGCAGAACTTTCCATGTGTCCATTCAGCTCTGTAGATTTTTGTGAGCTTCTTCATCACGTTTGTCCTAATATATAGCACTGCAGTGTCATCATGCAATCATTCCCATTTAACTAGAGGGAAAAATGAGGCCCAGAGTTTTTGCCTAACAAATTTTACAAATAATAAAAAATTCTGTCATTTGATTCCTAGACCTGTTATTTTCACCATTTGTCTAGGAACACTCATATTCATCCACCCTAGTCAATACGAAACAAATTGGCACAAATATTTAGGCCAGTGTATTATACACGCAAGTGCGTGGTATTTGTCAATATGAAAAATTTAATAATTTTTAATTATTTAATTGATTTATTCTAATCAATAAGCCTAATAGGATAGTGATGACTATAGGATCTTCTGATTTTATTTGTCTCATCAACGACCTTTTTCTAGAGAGGTAAAACTGGAAATGTATAAAAATGAAGTTCAGTGTGTCCTTGGGACACATTATCATTTTGAAGTAGTTCTGAGTAGGAAATGATCTACTATAGTGGCTGAAAATGAAAATTGCTGCAAGGTCATCTGGCTTTCAAAAATTATTCTAATGAGTCCTAAGCTTAATATAAACTTTATGTGAATTATCACCCTATAGTAACTTGTGTTAACAGATGCCATCCCTAAATACTATCATTTGATGACAATTAATAAGCCTTATAAAATAAGTTTTGTTCCTGAGCTACTCACCTCCTACTAAAGAAACTGTAAATCTTCACTTTACACTGCAATTTCTGCTGAGACACACACTTCAGGAGTTAAATTGGTGACCATTTTAGAATTGTGAATTTTAGCATCCGTGAAGTCTGCCAGTTTGTTATTTTCATGTTGCTGTGAATCACTTCCGAACTGTCATTTCCTTTTACTTTTCCTGTCATTCCTAAAGCTTTGCCATAGCCTGATTCTCACAGGAATACTTAATACTCTGTTGTTTCTGTAGTGGCCAAACCCTTTTTTCTGTGACATGGGAGTGTATGCGTTCCTCCATCACCACTACCATTATCAAGCAAGAAATAGCTGACTCGCCCCTTTTCTGGAGCAGCCTGGGTCAGGCCTGCTTCTTTCCTTGCAAAGGGACCATCCTTCTTTAGCCATGCAAATATTCTTCCTTTAAGTATTTCAATAGCAGTTGTACGTTTCTTTTTTGTATCATTGGGCTATATTTTCCATTTAGATTTTGATCTCATGAAGAAATAGGAAAATGAGGAAACTGGTGACACTGATGATTTTGAAATACTAACATTGTGTAGTGAGCATTTTACTGGGACTAAACATTTATGCCACGCACTTATTTTTAGCAGAAAGATGAGAAAGTGTGGCATCAAGAGAGAATACCATGACCAAGAATTCTTAAGAGTCCAGAAAGAATTTCCAGCACAAGGATTTTCGGAAGGGAAACATGAGACGAGAAAATATCCACCTTCTTTAACATACTCCAATATTGTGCCCCATGTTTTGGTCATTATATTTTCTTCTTAATCCAGCTTTTTTTTTTTTTTTTTTTTTTTTTGGTGAGGAAGGAAGTTCATTATGTACCAAGAATGTGTCCAAGCATTTTACATGCAATATCTCATATAAGTGTTACAACAACTTTTTTTTTTTTTTTTTTAAGATTTTATCCATTTATTTGACAGAGAGAAATCACAAGTAGATGGAGAGGCAGGCAGAGAGAGAGGAAGGGAAGCAGGCTCCCTGCTGAGCAGAGAGCCCGATGCGGGACTCGATCCCAAGACCCTGAGATCATGACCCGACCCGAAGGCAGTGGCTTAACCCACTGAGCCACCCAGGTGCCCCTACAACAACTTTAAATACAAATATTATTATGTACATTTTATAGATTGGAAACAAAGTCTTAGATAATTTAAATACCTTATCCAAATCAAATAGTTGCTAAGAAGCCAAAGCTGAGGGACACCTGGGTGGCTCAGTGGGTTAAGCCTCTGCCTTTGGCTCAGGTTGTGATCTCAGAGTCCTGGGATCAAGCCCTGCATTGGGCTCTCTGCTCAGTTGGGAGACTGCTTCCCCCAATCTCTCTGCCTGCCTTTCTGCCTACTTGTGATCTCTCTTTCTGGCAAATAAACAAACAAAATTTAAAAAATAAAATAAAAAAAGAAGAAGCCAAAGCCAAAACTTAAGCACCAACCTTTCTTTAAATAGAATTTAAACCTTTAGTCAATTTTGGGGGAAAAAAAGGTACCAGAAGCTTCTAATAGATTCCCCCCCTTTTTTTTTTTTTGCTGGACATATTGTCTTTATCATATTTGAGTTACTTCACTCAGTAAACATATCTTAAGCACCTTTTGTGTACTGGGCATTATTTAGATATTGGCATTAAGTTTCTGGCATTCTAGATATAGAGAAAAATTAAATATAAAGGAAATTATACAGGATGAACTCTAAGGAGGTAATTGTCACAAATTATGGCATAAGATTGTGAAAGGCCTAGCTGTGCACAAAAATAGTGGAAATGATGTGAGGCTTGTAGCAGATTGATTACAAGTGAAGGCATCAGTCAGAAATACAATGCTGTTTGAAAATAACACAAAGACTTAACATGTAGTAACTGTGAAAATCTTCTATCTGTATTTAGCATTGGCTGAGCTTATGAGAACAAGTTGTGCCAATGTGTCCACATTATAAGCAAGATATGGAAAACTTGGAGAGAGTCCAGAGGTCTATGAAGATAATTAAAATGTAAAATTAAAATGTAAAAAGGAAAATCCTTGAGGAAATATTTGAGGATTTGGGACTATTTTGTCTGAGGAGAGAAAAATGTGCAAAGATGGCCTTCATAACTATTTCAAAATACAAAAAGAATTTTCAGAGGCTGGGAAGTAGTTGCCTTCCCCTTAACACAAAAGACAGAACAAAAGAAATGTGTATTCCCCAGATGGTAACACCATAAAAAACAATATTATCCTATTTAAGTTGTCATCTTAATTCTCCCTCTTGGGACTGGTAAGTAGGCAACAACAAAAAGTATAAGATGGCCAGAGGACAGAAACTTCTCTTCTCACAGCTTTCCTGACCCACATAGCCTGAGAGTATCCATCTAGATATCAACCAAAGGCATAACTCTGCAACATCAATGTTGCTTCATGCTCTGGGAAACAGAGCATAGGTCAGGGGTCTGAAACTCTTTTGGTTGGCCACATATTTTATAAAATTGAATTATTTATCAAAATTTTAAAATGTGTATTTTATATAATAAATCTCTTATTTCTCAAATTTAAAAAAATCAGAATATTGGGCAAACCTGGCACCCATTCTTACTGGACTGAAGGTGTGTAGTGCTCCCCACATTCAATAGTCCCTGTGCTTTCTAGTGTGTGCAAGTCCCCACCATCCTCCCATTATCTCCTATAGCACTCATACCTGGCCAGTTTCACTCCTTCTTCCTGCCCTTCTATCCCTTTACATGTTTGATTCTATAAACCTGGTTGTAAGTTTAAAGGAACAGTGAAAGGGGGACCATTTAGTGACTTTGCCAAACCAAGCTAGCTTGCAGAGTTGCCCTCCACCTGCACCCACTGTTCTCTTTTGCTATTAATTTATTTAGAGTCATGCAGCCGAGCCAAGTTTAGTACTAGTATAGAGTCCCTGAGCAACAGTGCACAAAGAGGAGATACTAAAAAGAGAAAATCCACCTGGTCTTCCAAGAATTCTATGGGGCCAGGCTTCTCTGGGACTGGGATAGTGTAATAGAAGCCTCCTCAAGATACAAAGAAAGGTAGCACTGGGTTTTCTTGGAGAATCATTTTTATTCAATGATAAGTCATTTTAAAAAATGATTATTATACTAAAACAAAGTATTATATTATGCAGAATTCAAGAACATTTGCAAGATAAAGCACAAAAGATAAAGCCATTTGTCACTAGTAACAGTGAACCAGGTTTGCATATTTCTGCCTTTGGTGGTAATTTTGTTGGCAGAGTTTGAGAAGCATGACAGATTTCTGCCAACTCCAAATCATTTTAACTTCTATTTCCTGTGGTCTCAGCGTCTCCTGAATCTGATAAGCATAAGATATGTGTCCAAAGCATAAGTGAATCCTAATTAAAATTATTAAAATTATTCCCACAAAAATTAAGCAACTTAAAAAAATATATTTTATTTATTTATTTGTCAGAAAGAGAGAGAGAGCCCAAACATGAGAGTGGCAGACAGAGGGAGTGGAGGGAGAAGGAGGCTCCTTCCTGAGCAAGGAGCCTGATAGGGATGCAGGACCCTTGGATCATGGCCCGAGCCAAAGGCAGATATTGAACTGACTGAGCCACTCAGTTGTCCCCCAAATTAAGCAACTCTTAATTTGAAATGTTATTTTAAAAATTATCTCCACTTGGGGCACCTGGGTTAAAGCCTGGGTTAAAGCCTCTGCCTTCGGCTCAGGTCATGGTCTCAGGGTCCTGGGATTGAGCTCTGCATCGGGCTCTCTGCTCAGCGGGGAGCCTGCTTCCTCCTCTCTCTCTGCCTGCCTCTCTAACTACTTGTGATCTCTGTATCAAATAAATAAATAAATAATCTTAAAAAATTAAAAAAAAAATAAAAATTATCTGCACTTGAAGTACTATTTCAATAGAATGTCTTGTTTAAGGACACATCCTTGAGTCAGGTGTGCTCGACTCCCTACCACTCAATAACTATATGACTTTGAACAAGTAACATTTTAACCTCTATGGTCTTCAATTTCATTGGACTTTCATAAGATTGTTATGAGATATAAATGTGTCAACCTTTATAAGGAATCTAGAAAAAACACTTGGAATATAATCAGTGGTACAAAGCTTCTTGTGGGGGAAGTTTTATTTTTCTAACATTTTATTCATCACCTTACCTTGAGGTGGTAACCTTGGGTGGAACATATCTATCAGCTGATTCTCCAGTGATCCAAACCTCAGTAACATTGGAAGAGAAAGCAAGTGTGAAAAACATAGAACTTCTAACTCCAAAAACTAGTTAAGTGTGTGTGTGTGTGTGTGTGTGTGTGTGTGTGTGTTTGTTGTTTTTAATGAGAGGAGAGAGCATGAGAGGGAAGAGGTCAGAGGGAGAAGCAGACCCCCAGCCAAGCAGGGAGCCCAACGTGGGACTAGATTCTGGGACTCTAGGATCATGACCTGAGCCAAAGGCAGTTGCCTAACCAACTGAGCCACCCACGTGCCCCTAAGTGTGTTTTGACATCCCAAAAAACATTAGAAAACTAGAACAAAAGGAAGCTCTGCCCAAATAGTATTTAGTTTAGAAGTGTGAGAGACTTGATCTCTAAATTTTACTTTGAAAAATCACATTTTAAATAAACAGGCAAATATTTAATGCCCTTTTCTATTCAGAGGCACTAAAATAAGACCAACTGTATTTACTTTTAGGATTTGTTGGGGAGTGGTAAGTTGTTTCAGTTTTTGTCTGAAAGATTCTAAAGGCATAGGTTCTATTCCAGATATCATACTCAAAAGCTTATCTATGCCCAACTAGCTAACAGTAGCTTATTCTAAGAGTAAGAACCCAAGTGTTTGCTGTATTATCATATCCTCCATAATTCAGTGGCAGTAAAAACCTAGGAACCTCTGGTTTTCTGATAAGCCTTGCCCGGTACTTCCCAAACGTTTTGGTCTCAGAACAACTTTACATTCTGAAAAACTATTAAGAACCTCAAAGAGCTTTTGTTTATGGGGATTATATAAAAAAAATTTACAGAATTATAACACTTGAAAAAATTAAATATTTTAATGCCATTAAAATACCTTTAAAACAAATGGCTTTAAAATATTAAAATACCTTTAAATTGAATCAAAATCAAATCAAATCAAAATAAATGACATATTTTTATGAAAAACATCCTGTATTTGGCAAGGTCAGAAATAAATAAGCAAAGCCCTTAGTGGCAAGAGTGGAGTTTTTTGCAAAATTTTCTAATGTCTGATTTCAGAGAATGTGGAGTTCTTATATCACTTACTGCATTTACCTGCTGCAATATATGTTTTTGCTGATGTGTATGAAGATATTTTGGAAGGGAAGAGTATTTTAGCAGCCTTTCTAGACAATTTTGTATATTCTTTTTTGATGCTATACTCAAACCTGAAAAGGAGTAGTTTCTTAAAGGATAGTTGCAGTCTGGAATCTGAAACCATATCTGTGAGCTTTTGAACAGATTGGAATTTTAGCTATATGTCTGTCTTGTACTTTCAATGGTTTTTTTTTTTTTTACCCATGCATAATTTTTGTAACATTGTGTATGGGTCATTTGGAAAGTCTGATTCATTGCATTATGTAAAACAATTCAAGTGATGACACAGCCATGTCAAAAATCACGTTCATTAATATACTATCAATCTTACCAGAAAAGCCTTTCAGAGTTCAAGTACTATGAAGCTCATGGTGACAGATAAGCATTTTCTGAAGTTCTAATTTTTCCTTGAGAGCTCAAATTTTGTCATTAAGAATGAATGTTGTCATTTGTATTCCTGGAAGAAGGAGGCTCACTTGTTTATTTTTAAGAAAATATTCAAATACTCAAGTTAGAATAACTATAGTTTGCCAGTTCAGCTTGTAACTCAACTAATCACACAAGTGGTTTCCTTCCTGACAACCATAATGCTTTGGGATGCAGCAGAAATGTTTTATACATAATTCCTGTTTCACCACATAGAATACTAAAAAAGATTTAATAAAATCCAGGGTTGGGATTTATTAAAATCAATCATTTCTTCTGCTTAATCAAGGGCATTCTTAAGTAAAACTGGCATCTTCTTGGCCTCTTTGTTTCCTGTGAGAGCTGGCCATGATGAATACGACTGCAGTGACCACTGTACAATCTGATGCCCCTGCTGTAATGCATGCCAGGTGCCAGCTAGTTGACCGATCATTGCTTTTGCACAATCCCTACATGTGGACACAGGGGGGATAAAAAAGTCAAATGATATATTACTATTATTATTAAAACAGTTTTGACTTCACAGACCCCTTAAAAACCTTCCAGGTCGAAATGCAGAACAGAGTTGGAGACCTGCTGACCTCGCTTAGGGAAATTCTCTCTTCTTTGAATTCCCAATGGTGCCTATTGCCCTTAAAATTTGTTTGACTTCCCTCTGTCATCATCTTGAATTAACATTTGCATTTTTTTTTACTATGGTGATCTTTCCACATGCTCTGCTTGGTTCCCTCAATAGACAGTCCAGTGCCTTGCTACTCCAAACCTGGTCCATGGACCAGCAGCATTAGCATCTCCCAGGAACTTGTTAAAAATACAGAGTCTCAGATTGTACCCTAACATTCCTGAATCACAATCTGCATTTTAACAATAACCACAGGTGATTTGTATGCTCTGGCTTAGTGGAGACCTGGTATATTCACCTCTCGTTCTTTATTTCAGAATATCTATCATTATTTTTTTTTAAATCCTAATTCCAACACATGAGGTTAAATCCACCTTTCCTACTACAAAGGTAGATGTACAACTCGGTAAGCTATTTGGAGTACTCCCATCTGTGTGAACATAGTGATTGGTCCCCAGGTGGGCATGTGTAAACCAGACCAGATTCCTTTTTCAGAAACATCCGGACTCAGGGAGAAAGGAATGCTCTTTACCTTAGGATTGTTAGCTGTAGAGTCAATGTAAACCTAAAATTGGTGCTGGCCATTTTTGGTACAACATGAAGGAATGATCTCTGAAATGATTCTAAAAGAAGAGGTCAGAAGTCAGGAATGAAGAGAGACTCTCGATCACATCATTTGAGCCCCTGGATCTGGCTCTGAAGCCATAGGTCCTCATGATTTTCAGGAATATGAATCAATAGATTCTGCTTCCTTGGCCAAAGTTAGTTTGAATTGGCTCTCTACTTCTCGCAACCAAAAGAGTTCTGACATGAGATGAAAGAATCTGTAAGGACAAAAGGATATATTTTATATTTTTGTAACCCTCAAAATATCTAGCAAGTGCCTTGAATATGATAGTTATTCATCATCTCAGCCCTCATTTAATTGAATCTCTTCATTTTATATCTTTCTAGAATGTTCACTGGATTATGTCAAACCTGACTCAAGCACTGCAACTGATCCTAACCAGCACAGGAGGAGGATATTTTATAAAAAGCTTTTCACAATACAGCTCTACCCACTCTTAGAGTTTCTCTGCCATTTCTTCTCCACCAGTACTTTTTATCCCATTTTGTGGTTCTTGAAGGAGCCCTCGCCTTCTGTGCCACCAACCCTTTGCACATGCTGTTCTCACTACCCCCTAAATATCTAACTGATGATCTCCTATTTGTTCTTAAAAAGCCTTTCCAAAGATCACTTCATTTGGAAAGTCTTTCCCAATTCCCACTCTTTCCCTGCCTTACATCATATTCCTTCTGTATTCTTTATCAAGCTTCACAAACTATATTAAAATTGCTTGCATATTTGTCGGTTTAGCCTGCAAAATTGTGAACCTCTTGAATGCAGAAATTTCATCTTTCATCCTTACATTCTCAGGCTTAGTATCGAAACTTGACACTTATTAAACATCCTTCAAATGTTTGTTAAGGTCAAAGAATAAAAATAACAACAAAAAAATTTTAGTCATCACCCTTGAACTCTGCCACTTATTTGCCTTGTGACCTGGGTTAAATCACATATACTACTGAAATCCTGGAATTCTTCATCTATAAAACTGAGACAATTGTGCCCTTCCTGTCTAATATGATAATTCCATGGAATAACAGGCAGAAAAATGTCCTTCCCCTCAAAGATGCTTACACCTATGCCTTAATCCCTAAAACTTTCAAATATGTTATATTACATGGCAAAAGAGACTTTACATCTTTGGTTAGGTTTATTCCCAGGTATCTTATGGTTCTTGGTGCTATAGTAAATGGAATCGATTCTCTAATTTCCCTTTCTGTATTTTCATTGTTAGTGTATAAGAAAGCCACTGATTTCTGTACATTGACTTTGTATCCTGCCACGTTGCTGAATTGTTGTATGAGTAGTTTGGAGGTGGAGTCTTTTGGGTTTTCCATATAAAGAATCATGTCATCTGCGAAGAGGGAGAGTTTGACTTCTTCATTGCCAATTTGGATACCTTTTATTTCTCTTTGTTGTCTGATTGCTGTTGCTAGGACTTCTAATACTATGTTGAACAAGAGTGGTGAAATAACATGGAGGACATGGGGAGTTAGAGAGGAGAAGGGAGTTGGGGGAAATTGAAAGGGGAGGTGAATCATGAGAGACTAGGGACTCTGAAGAACAATCTGAGGGGTTTGAAGTGGCGGGGG
>NC_081560.1:128667445-128699186 GCF_022355385.1 Mustela nigripes
TTGATTGCTGTTGCTAGGACTTCTAATACTATGTTGAACAAGAGTGGTGAAATAACATGGAGGACATGGGGAGTTAGAGAGGAGAAGGGAGTTGGGGGAAATTGAAAGGGGAGGTGAATCATGAGAGACTAGGGACTCTGAAGAACAATCTGAGGGGTTTGAAGTGGCGGGGGTGGTGGGAGGTCGGGGTACCAGGTGGTGGGTATTATAGAGGGCACAGATTGCATGGAGCACTGGGTGTGGTGAAAAAATAATGAATACTGTCATAAATAATAAATAAATAAATAAATAAAAAGAGAGACATTACAGATACACTGAAAGTTATAGAACTTGATATAGTGAGAGTTTGGCTTATCCAGCCAGGCCTAGTCTAGCCACATGAGCCCTTACAAGAGGAGGACTTTCTTTTCTTTTCTTTTTTTTTTTTTTTAAAGATTTTTATCTATTTATTTGATAGACAGAGAGAGATCACAAGTAGGCAGAGAGGCAGGCAGAGAGAGAGTGGGGGAAGCAGGCTCCCCGCTGAGCAGAGAGCCCGATGTGGGGCTCAATCCCAGGACCCTGAGATCATGACCTGAGCCGAAGACAGAGGCTTAAACCACTGAGCCACCCAGGCCCCCCAAGAGGAGGATTTTCTTAACTGAGTAGCAGCGGGGAAAGCAGAAGGGGAGGCCGGAAGCATTCCAAGTTTGACAAGGACTTAATCCACCATTGCTGGCTTTGCAGATGGAGAGAAAAAAAAAGCCATTAGTGAAGGAATGTGGGCAGCTTGTAAAAATTGAGACTAACCCTTGGCCAACAGCCACAAAACAATGGGGACTACAGTCCTACAACCACATGGAATTGAATTCTTCCAAGAGTGTGAATGAGCTTGGAAGAAAATACATCTCCAGAGCCTTGAGAAAGGACCACAGCCCAACAGGTACCTTGGGTTCAGCCTTGTGAAACCCATGGCAGAGAACAAGCTAGTCCAACCTGCACTTGTACTTTTGACCTACAGAAATGTGAATCAATAAATAGCTGCTGCTTTAAGTCACTACATTTATGGTCATTTATTATGGCAGCAATAGAAAACTAACACCTATATAATATAACATTTTATAAACTAAAATGTCAGACAAATACATACTCTTAGAATTTGATACTGTGATCTTTTGGAGATTTGGGGTGAAAGAATGTGCTGAACCAATGTTAGATCTATTATAAGGAGGGTAAGGGAGAGAGAGGAAAGGACATGATGTTAAAGTCATGAATTTAGTTTGCTCTTCAAATGTTTAACTTTGAGGTTGCCTCTTTCCAAATCCCTGGAGATTTGGTCTTCCTGCATACAGAGAGGTTTTATTAAAGCTCAAGTCCCTTGTAAAAGCTTTTAATAGCTTTCTTTAAAAAAAAAAAATCATCCTTAACTCTCTCTCTCAGTGCTATTCCCCTAAATGCAAGAGAGCTCAAAGATACTAAAGAAACACATGAGACAAAATTAAATCAGAGGCCCTTCTAACTCCTTCATTATTCAAAGCACTTAGTGGACTAGAAATGATTTAAGAGTGATAACAACCAGACTTCCCAGAGTAAACAGTTTTTACTTTTCTTATTGGTAAGCAGGAGAAAGAAGATTCTATATTCTCATTAGCAAAGATTTTGAATTCTCTCTTGCCAAAAATAAGAGAGCATCTTTCTTCCTGTCTAGTCTACTTTCTTTTTTAATATGGAGGCAAATCAAGAGTAAAGAAAAGGAAATTACAACTTTATTACTGCTTTTATTGGATAGTTACAATATTCTGGCAGGCAATCGGGCACTGCACAGAATATAGAAATGAGACCCTGACTTCTTGATCTGTAATGCAAATGAAGCCAATCAGAATGTAATATCACTACAAGGTTCAAACCAAAGCTATGGTGTTTCTTGTAAATGCACTTGGCACTTGAACAGTTGAGACTCACAACATGCTTCATAAACATTAATTAATTATTCCAGGTTTAAATTTAATTCCTCCAGTGGATAGGACGTATGTACAGAAGATGAAAGAGTCAGCTGTAGGATCAGCTAACAATAATCACAATAATAGCTGACACTTGTAATCTTCAAAACACCCTTTAAGCATTTATTAATCAACCATCCCACCACCTATGGGAAAGATAAATATGATTCTCCTGATTCGTAGCCTAAGAAATTGTGGCTTCAAGTGCAATGGTTTTGCTCGGGGATTTCCCCAAAATATTCCAACTGGAGAGTTAAGAATTAGAATCCCTCTATTAACCAGGGGCAGAGCGTAAAGTTTACTGGCACCATATTATGAGAGGAGGTTCAAAATGGTAAAACTTACAGAGGACTTCTGTTACTGGAGAAACTGTACTAGGGTACCCCTAGAAAAGAGGGAAAAGGATGATGAATTGGAACACTGAAGTGCCCCCAGAGAAAGTCTCCCCCTCAGGAGTTTCCTGCAACAGCAATGCATGCTTTCCTGATTTCTCCAGCATAACCAGTCCTGGAATGCTCACTAACTGGGTTTAAAATGGAGGTTAAAATTTTCAAGGGCGCCTGGGTCACTTAGTCGGTTGAGTGTCTGACACTTAATTTTAGCTCAGGTCAAGATCTCAGGGCTGTGGGGACAGCCTCCTTGCCTAGTGGGGAGTCTGTTGGAGATTCTCTTTCCCTCACACTCTAACCCTCCCCTTCCCTCAAATGAATAAATAAATCTTAAAAAACAAACAAATAAACCTCAAGCCCCAAAAGTAACATAGAACCCACAGAAGTGAGTGACGGGCTCACACAATGTTTTATTTGTAATTAAACATATTTAGAGTTTACACTTGTAGCTCTCCATTGGGTGTGAGACAATGCATCTGACACCCCGGGTATTATCATGTAGAGAGCACACAATTCTGCGATGCCTTCCTGCTCCCAAAGCCACCTCCAGCTCAGGGCTCTCACCTCTTAATTTGTTTCCATTTCAACCCTGGGTCTTTCAACCTCAGGTCCGGACTTCTTACTCTCAATTCAGAGATTTTGCACCAATTTTCCCCTCAGCTGGTTCTTAACCCCATATATTATCCCTGTATCTAGTTCGAAGTCATTCTTACCCATCTCGTTCCTTCCCTTTCTTTATATTTCTTCATAGCAAATACCACTCTTGAAACTATATGATAACCTCACTTACTAGAATGCAAGCTTCATGAGGACAGATCTGTTTTATTTACTACTGAAGACTTAGATCAGAACCAGATGATAGATATGCAACATATTCAGTGAACCAATGAATAAAATGTAGACTTGAGTTTGAGCTTCACATTGAGTATAAAGATTACTTAAAAAAAAAAAAAACAACAACAGCAGCGGCCATGCCAACAAATGGTAAACATAGTTCCCTGTCTTCTATATATCTTCATCATTATCTTAATGACTATATAATGTGCCACTAACGCATAAATTTATTAAACAATATTTGGTTTTGGAAATTGAGCTTGTTTCCAATTTTTTTCTTTTAAACCAGTATAACATGAAGATCATCTTGGGAAGGAGTAAGTGTAACAAGGAGGAAAGCATCAGGGTAAAACAAAGCCCCCCGTTTGTTGGTAGCCAGGGGCTGCTCTGCTCCCTTATAACCCGGCTAATTCCTAGTGACTCAACCTCCTTTAATTCAGAGATCTTGCAGCAGCCCTCCAAGGCTGGATGCTTGCTTGCTATTACTTGGTTCCCATGTCTCGTTATCTGGGTCTCAGTTCCTGCCTGAAGATGACAAGATATGGAACTATAAACATGAAGCATGTTCTCTGTAAATGTCAAGTCCCTGCCTACCCCCACTGATCAAAGGGGAGGGAACTAAGCTCATGGTCCCTTTACCCCGTGGTCTTATCCTGTGCCATATACCTTTGGGAGCTAATCATGGATAGAGTAACCTAATTACACTAATTTAGGATAATGCATTAATGCAAGAGGTTTTGAACGGCCAAATAATTATCTGCTCCATTTGGAGCCTTTAGGAGAGATGATCAAGCATTGTGATTTTCAAAAATAGTTCTGGGAGGGGCCAGAGAAGTTAGGAGGCAAAGAGAGATTGTCAGCAGCTACTATAGAATGAGTCACATTATCTGGAAAACAGTACCCGATTCACAGAACAATCTAATCCAATGCCTTATTTACCCTACTTCTTACTTAGACTATGTAGACTCAACTATAAGAATATGTTAGGCCTGTCCTAAATTCTGCCCTCAGTTTCGTGAGTATAACAGAGCATGGGAGCAACTTGCAAGTTAGATTTTTGCTGAGAACAGATTTTGATTTTACATTGCTAAGAGACCACCCCATTCCACAGTGCATAATGAAATACAGCTTTTGCTCCTCTTATAATTATAAAATGCAAGATTGCTGGGTCTATTTCCTCGAGGCAAACAGTATAAATCTGCATACCTGGGATGGTGTTTCAAATTCATCTTTGTAAAAGCATCTGTAGGTTTTGTCATAAACACATAGTGTTTAAGGAAACTAAATTAATTACATACACTTTAATATTGAAAGTACAAAATAACAAACCTTACCTAGACCGCATATTTTATCTGTCTTGCTGAGAGGAAAGACAGATGAAAGAAAAATGTGTACTTAAGTATTCATTTAATAGTGTGGATGGTGAGGGGCAAACATGTGTGGATGAAAAATGAATGCTATAATCAGGTATTTGTGAAATAAATGGAATAGAAATATTTGTGACTAAAATACAAGTATAATCTTAGGAACTACCGAAACAAATATCATCACTAATAAGATATTTCTGGAGGCTCACAAAAATATAATCAATTTTTCAGTTCATAAAATTTCAAAAAATGGGATTTACATTTGCTAAACCAATTAACAAATTCTAATTTACGCAGTGTTGATGCTTCTAATTGGCAGCCGTGCATTTTTATGAGTCTTCTTGTTAATCTCTTATGGTAATCAAACTCACAAATTTAAAATTCACTGGTGTTCTTGATACATGGAACTAGTTAAAATTCTTAATTAAATTAGGGTGACTAAAAGAAAAGTTGTTTTAAAAGTAAAATTATAAAGTGTTATGACTAATGCTGTACACATTAGCATAAAGTAGGTTTGGGAAGAATCATTCTGAAGACTTTGCAATTAGGAGCACCTGCTATTAGTGCACTTGTTAAACTTTTATCAATTAATCATTACTCTCTCAAATAGCAAGAAAAATTGAATGTTGTGAATATGAAGAGAGTGATTAATTGCAAGTGGCAAATTGCTGACTGGCTCCATTATTACCTGGGCTTTAAGGATTTTTGGAAATAAATGTCTATTATCAGTTTTATGAATACATAAATTATACTAATGTGTTCAGTACTGGTTGGTTTTCTGTCTTCTTTATTTGGTAATAATTGTTTCCTCAAAGTTTTAAAGATGACTTCGAGAACACAGATTCTGAAATAGGATATTATTATGGCTTCATCAAAAACATTTAATGATTGCATTATTTAGTCTTATTCTCTAAATGTACACCATCCATATTTTCCCATCCAGAAAAGCATGGGAAGAGGTAAAAGTTGTTTTGCTCTGATGTAGGAATCAATCTTTATTTGAAGTACAATTTAGGATTAAGCAATATAGCACTATGACTTCAAAATGTTAATTAATTCTCAATTTGGCCTGCTGTTCCAGCCCAAGCATTTAGATTGCAAAGGGCATTTTTGTTAAGATCATTTCATTACAAGTTAAAATTGCAAAAAAAAAATTGATTTAGAAATATGTTCTAAATCAATGCAGCAGTGGCAGAGTACCTAAAGTATTTGCTAGAATGTACTTTTCATTATTCCAAGATTCACATAGGGATCTCTAATGGTCTCTGAAAATCCAGAGATTATCAAGAAATGTGACTTTAAGTACCATGAAATTGCTATAGCTATTTATCTTAGCTACTCATAGATAAAGCCACATAACTGTTAGATGGAAAGAGTCTCAAATATAGGAAAGACTTTAGCTATATTCTAGATTTAGGGGGGAAAAAAAGCCCTATAGGACATTGTTCTAAATTAACAAGGTGTTGAGGGGGGGAGATGAACTATAAATGCAATGGGGGGGGAGATGAACTATAAATGCAATCTTTACAAATTCCAATTTCAACCAAAAAGTAATAAGTATCAAAGCAGAATTCTGTTTTTACATTCAGGGAAAAAATATCCACACTGTATTGTCATACATAAAAAATCTGGGACCATGAACTGTATCCACACATTTTCCTGAGCTCTTATGTTGGCCTTTCAGATCATGTTTGTTCCTGACTGCCTGAGCCATTAGAAGGAAGTCTCTGTGGACGGTAACTATGGAAACTATACTTATTATGATGATCATTTCACAGCATATACAAATATCGAATCATTATGTTGTACACCTGAACTTAATACAATGTTGTATGCTAATAATACCTCAATTAAAAAAAGAACAAAGTCACTAGTTTCAACAGAACTATCCTGGCATGAAAATATAGATCTAGATCGGGGTTTCTTTATTGACATTTTGGACTGGATCATTCTTTGCTGTGGGGGGCTCTCTTTAATAGAGAATGTTAAGCAGTGTCCCAGGTCTCTAGAGAACCTCTGTAGTTGTGACATCCACAGGTGTCTCTAGACATTGTCGAATATTTCTTGGGTGCTAAAATTGTCCTCCACAAAGAGCCACTGGTATAGAATGATCTAAAATTCTAGATTATTTTAATGCGGTAAACCAGGTAGATTAGTCTCCCAGCAATGGTGTTCCCCGTCAGGTGTTGGCAAGTATCCTGCCTGGATTCATTTTCCAGTTCTGGTATCACTGTCCATGTGACTTTGGTTATCTCTTAAACATTTGTGACTTCTCTACCTCTCTCCCTCTCTCTCTGGGTCTGTCTTTCTTTCTTTCTTTTTCTTTTTTTATCCATCTATTCCTCTACCATATGGGAATAATAGTAATTTCCAACTTAATGGAATTACTGTGGGGAGTAAATATGATAATGAGTATAAGCACATAACAGTGTCTGGCACATTATTAGTCCTTCATAAAAGATAGTTGTTACTTTTGTATTATTGTTTTCAGTCCAGTTTGTTTTTATTTTAGGTCCATTTTTCATTGGTCCAATATCATTTCTAAAACTACAGAACCCTAACTGTCTAGATGTCTTATACTAGACAAATTTTCAAACACAAAAAATGGTAATTACTTATATTTGTTCAGCCCTTTAAAGGGTCTAAACCCTATCATAGAGATTATTATTATTTGTGTGTGTGTGTGTGTGTGTGTATTTGTCTTTATTTCTTGTAGGAATCTAAAAGTGAAGTTATAAGCCAAAATTATAATACTGGTTTTCATATTTGTCCATGTATTTGTCTTATATTTGTTTATGTATCCAAATATGAGATATTTGTTCCTTCACATGGATTTCAGTTACTATCTAGTGTCCTTTCATTTCCCCTTAAAGTACTATCTTTAGCCAATATTGTAGGGCAGGTATAGTGGTAATCCCCTAGTTTTTGTTAATCTGAAGATGTCTTGACTGCTCTCTAATTTTTGAAGGACAGTTTGCCAGATTATTTTTTATCTTTCCATCAAAGAAATTTTTAGGATCACTATGCCCAGTAGTTCACTGAGCATCATGAAGGAGATCAAAAGAAATAAAAGTCTAGTTTGGGTCCTCAAAGAACTTAAAACTTAGGGAAAATAATATACACTTAAAATCACTACAAAAAATAGATGATGTTGTTTAATACATATTTATTGCAAACTTGTTGATGATAGTAATATTCTTAGACACCCCTCTAATTTTCCTCCTGCCAGTTTAGAAATAGAAGCAGATCCATAAATATAGATGGGGTGAAGGAATGGAAGAAATAGCAGAGTAAAAAAATGTATTTTCTTCCAAAATGTCCCTGACTTATTACATGGCCTTGTTGAAGCCAGTTCTGTGAGCTGGTCCCTCAATGGAGAAAATAGTAATGTCTAACACCTGACATTTATACAGCCCCAAATAGTTTACAAAGCATTTTCATGTACATTATCATATCTCGTGATAATATATCATCAGCCCCATTCTCCTCTGAGAGCTCAGCAATTTAATTATTGCAGCTATATCATGAGTCTTGGCCCAGAGTTTTTCTGAGCCTAGGATATATTTCAGTCTTTAAATGACCTTGATTTTATAAGACTATGCTTTAATAACACCAGACCAATTTTATGATATGTAAGATTAAGTTATAAATATAAGATCCCTTAGAATCTTTGTTTGATGGCCCAGAGTCACGGAACTAGGTAGGGCCCTGAGAATCAGTTTTGTTTTGTTCTTTTATAGATGAGGAGATGCAGACCCATTGGCTCAGAGAATTTCCCACATTCTCTTGGTGAGTCACTGGCCAAGTCAGAATTAGAAGCTGATTACTCTTTTATTGTCTCATAGTATTAATCATTACAGAAGACAAAGGATTTAAATCTAATTCAAATTAGTCAAGCTTCCTTTAGCTCTGTGAAAATATTTCACTTGTAAGAGCATGCACGTTTTAAGCCTCTCATTTATTAATTCAATAAACTAATGAGCACATAATTTAGTTAGCCAATAAGGGAAATAGTAATGTAATGCAACTGACATCCCTTTACTAGTTATTTTCTTATGAAATTTAAATGGAATTTCTTTCTCTTCAATTTCTGCTTTAACATCTAATATACATTGAAGCAATCATCTTCATTTTAGAGAAATTTTCAACTATCATTAAGTGAAAATGAATCAAATATTTTCTAGCGTTATATGTACCCTTCATGAATTTTTATTTTGATTTAAATCTCATTTGATATTTTTGGATAACCATGTAACAAGCTTGATATGTTTCTTGTGTGATGTAGCTCCTCATGGATTTAGATGATGAGTCTCTTACTCCTTTTGGACACAGACATGTAAGAAGTGGCTAATAAATATTGAAAATGTGGTTGGCTGCCTGCTAAGACTTTAGGAGTCACCAACAAAGATTATGCACTTGGTCTAGTGAGCCATCCTTTATACAATTTGAATGTTTATAAGGTTCTTTATATAGCAAAGCTACAATAATAAGTATGTATGATGATAGATGAGTGAATCAACCTGCAGTAATTATATTTAAGGCTAGAATGAAGGATCTTAGTGTGTTATATATGTAATCATTGGTGAACTATTGAAGCAGAAGTTAAACTTTTGTCTAACACTTTCTGAAACTGGAGGCACTTTTTATGGTCAAGTTTGACTGAAAATAAAAAATTGTGAAATTGTGATCAGTTCAAACTTTCTGAAGGACAGAGACCACATTTTATACAGTTCTCTATATGTTAGCATGCAGGCAGCATTTAATGAATTTTTAACTGAACCAACTGTCCCTAGAATATCAAGTGAACTATTAGCCCTTCTCTGAGATCTAAGGATGGTGCAGATCCTGAGGAGTCTTCTACTTGTGCCTTCATACACAACTAGGGTTAAACATATGGATTAATTATGTGGATGCTAACTGGTTGTTAAATTTACTTGTAAGTTTTCTAGAAGCTAAGTTGTCTAATGCTGTGACACCATCAAGACTTCCCATTTTTTTAAGCCAAGAAAAATGACCCATTTAAATAGAAAATCCCAAATTTAAACCCTAAATCAAGAAAAACATGGTATTCTCAAAAACACCTGAACACCAGGGACAATTGCTGCAGGTGCATTAGCAGTTTTAATAGAAGAAGGAGAACATAGAGAGATCCTAGTAGAATTATGTAAGTGAGATCATTTGTGTCAGAGCTCATGATGGGCCACTCAGGGAAACAGACTACCAAAACTTGAAGAAGAAAGATCAATTTCATCATGCCTTTATTAGCAAAAAGCTATGGTTGGTGTTTTCCAATCCTTTGTCTACGCCCCAAGGGAGAATAACTTAATGACCCACTGAAATTGCATTCCCCGATGGGTGATATAACCAGCCTTTGATGCCTTCACCCTAATAACAATACTCATCTCATCCAGAAACTCTTATCATGTCTCCTTGCAAGATCACCAACACAAAGGCCTGCTTTTTTGCTATGAAAGTCTAAAATAGTATTATATAACCTGTGGGCCCCCTACCCAGCTTCCCTTATCTTCTCCCAGACTGAGGAATTAGATATTCTTACTGTCATTCCCATCAGTCAACACCAATGCCCTGGGCGAAAGTCCCATAATTTTCCAGGTAAAACTAACTCACTAGTGTAGGTAATCTTCCCTGAAGTTTCAAAAATGCAAACTAGCTTATAAATGTTCTCCATGGACAAATTGAGACTAATTTGCCAGGTTGAAAGTGAACCCTCCACCAGGAGCAGTGCGTTCAGGGAATGCTCACTACACAGTAAATCTAACAATTTCAATGCCTTATACCTGGTGGGCTCATTGCAAGTGCTTCCTGCAAGGTAAAGTTTCTGTTTGATAAGTCACAATGTCATGGGTTCCAAAGTTAAGGAATACAATGGACTGAACTTGATGGTTATGAGAACCATTTCTGTATGAGAGATCTCAATTTTAAAGTATCCATTTCTAGAATCATAGCATTTGATTCTTTACCTCTTGGGAGAAAATATTTTTAGAGCATTGCCCATTCTTTGTCCTGGTTTGAAAGGACTTTCTGATAGCAAAATAAACCACTAGTAAAGTTGGGAAGAGCAATCTTAAAGGAAATGCTTTTGAGCTGGCTATCTCGTATCACCAGAACATCTATTCAGTGTGAGCTTTTATCTGGTATGGTAGATGCAATTTGTTATAACAGATAAATTTCCTTGTCATGGAAAACACCACCTGCCTGGATGAGTTATTTTCAGTCTTGACTGCACATCTGAATCACCTAGACAGCTTCAAAAAATACTGATGCCCAGGCCCCAAGATATTCTTATTTAATTGATCTGGGACAGTGCAAATCCTTTGGTATTCTTTTTTTCTAATTCCCCAGTGAATGGCCAGAATTGAGAAGTGCTTAGATTTATAATCTCTCCTTGATAATCTTTTAAATTTATTTAGCTTTACAATGTTCTACAAAGATAATCTTCCCTGGAGGACTGAAGTGTAAGATTGATGATGAATTCAGTTATTTCCCTACCTGAAGCCATCGGGGAATGGATTGGTCATCACTTCCCACTGGGCCACTATTTTAGATATAGAAAAATTAACCTAAAAGGGATATTTATCATTAGATGTGTTCATGAACTGAAGTTGGTGGTGCTAAATGGTAGATATAAATCCAGAGGAAATATTACCCTTGTCCCTAGATCAAATATTCTCACTTACCATTTATCATCTAAAGACATATTAAAAAATTCTGCCTCAGTTACTCAGGGAAAAGGTTTCTCCCCTCAATTTCCTTTAACAGATTAATGATCACTTAAACCTGGTCTACCCTTGATCTTCTAGGGTCTGATTTGACAAGGAGGGTTGGGCAGCCAAATGAATCCCTGACCATATTTGTGTGCAACATGTGAAGTAAAAAATAATAAAGACTGATTGTGAGTTTACAAATTTCAAATCTTTCTATGATAGGGAATTCTGATTCTGCCACCATGGAAAGGGAGTAACCCCATTCCTTCCAGACCTTCCCCTTCACAATTAAACCACTCTGAATATAACACAATGAGCAAATATAGGGATTCTCCAGAAGGTGGAAGGAAGATTGTCTGCAAGAGACCTTGAGACCTAAGGAATAACACACTAGTGAGTACCCTAGGTCTCCTGATTGCCTCACACTTTCTCACACCGCAGAAGCCTCTAACAGGTACACACCAAAACACAAAGCAACAAAAAAGACAAAGCAAAACAACACACACACACACACACACACACACACGCAGAGGAAAGAAAAAGAAAACCTTCAACAAAAGCCCATTCATCCCAAGCCAAGGGACCAGAAAATGTGTGACATCAAGTTAGAAAACTTTCTTGGCAATACCTGTCCTGCTCTAGTCAAACACTAAGGAGAAAAAAAAAAAACACCTCTTGCATCGATGCAGTTTCAGCCCTGGAGTGGAAAAGATGATTAAATAGGAACCAAAGTTTGTTAATATAAAGTCCAAAATGTCTAGGCTGCGATAAAAAACTGTGCATTATATTCAGAACCAGGATAATTATGACATGAATTAGAAAAGCAACCAACAGATGCCAGCACCAAGTTGAGTCAGATGTTGGGACAATTTGACAAAGATTGTAAAACAACCATCATAAAAATGTTTCAGAGAGAAGTTACAAATTCTATTGAGACAGGTAAAAAGATAGAAAATCTCAGCAAAGAAATAGAAATTATTTTTTAAAAGAACCAAGTGGAAATTATAGAACTGAAAAATATGATAAATGAAACTGGACAAAAGACTAATGTGATTAGTAGGAAAATGGGAATGACAGAGAAGAAGATCAGTGAGCTTGGGAACAAACAAATAGGGTTTACCCATGTAAACAGTGAGGAAATAGATTGAAAATAAACAGAGTCTCAGGGAGCTGTGGGACAATATAACCCACAGAAATGTGGAGATTCAAGAAGCCAAGCAAACATCAGATAGAATAAACCCAAAGAAATCCATGCCAAGATGTAATTGAACCTCTGAGAACTGAAGACAAAGAAGAAATCCTCAAAACAGTCAGAGAGAAATGACATATTACTTATAGGGAAAAAACAAATCAGATGAAAACCCATTTCTCTTCTAAAACCCCAGAGGCCAGGAGAAAATGACACATTTTTCAAGTACTGGAAGAAAATAACTCAACTGCAGATTCTAATCTGGTGAAAATATCCTTCAAAGATGAAGGGGAAATAAAAACATTCTCAGAAGAAGGAAAGCTTAGACAATTTTATAGTTAGCAAATACAGTGTCAAAGGGTGACTAGAAGAAGTTCCTTAAATAGAGAGGAAATGATAACAGAAGGCTTTGAACTTCAGAAGGCAATAACATCAGAATGCATAAAAATAATAACATCAACATGCATAAATGTAACAGACAATCCTATTTCTCATGGGATTCTTTTAACATTTTTGATGAATTTTGATGAATGAAGCAACATAACATAACATAACATAACATCATGTAATGTGGAGTAAATATTAGAGACAACTATGTTTAAAAGGTGAGGAGGTAAATAATGCCATTT
The DNA here is from genome assembly GCF_022355385.1 of Mustela nigripes. Taxonomy (NCBI): domain Eukaryota; kingdom Metazoa; phylum Chordata; class Mammalia; order Carnivora; family Mustelidae; genus Mustela; species Mustela nigripes. The sequence continues at coordinate 128,680,558 of NC_081560.1, forward strand.
GTGACAACATGATGGACCTAGAGGGCATTATGCTAAGTCAAATAAGTCAGGCTATGAAGGACAATTACCATATGCTTCCACTCATAAATGGAATCTAAAAAATTGAATAAAGAAACTAAAGACAGAATCAGAACTACAAATACAGAGAACAAACTGATGGTTGCCAGAGCAGGCAGGGGTGTGGGGGATAGGCAAAATGGGTGAAGGGGTGTGGGAGATACAGGCTTCCAGTTATGGAATGAGTAAGTCATGGGGATAAAAAGCAAAGCACAAGGAGTACTGTCAATGTTATTGTAATATCAATGGAGGGAGACAGATGGTGGCTACACATATGGTGAGCATAGCATAATGTATGAATTGGTCAAATCAATAAGCTGCACACCTGAAACTAATGTAACATTGTGTGTCACCTGTACTCAAAAAAAAAAAAAAAAAAAAGTAAATAAAGAAAGAAAAAAGTGGAAAAAAAAGGGGGGGATGTTAAAAGGATCTAAATAGAAGTAAAATTTTTAAATTATACTCAAAGGGGTAAAATATTGATATCATTAGACTGTAATAACTCACATATGCATATTGTTATATGCAAGACAACCTCTATTAAAACTAAAAATAGTGTAAGTAAAAGTAAGAGGAAATCCTTAAAAAGTGTTCTAATAAGCCAGAAAAGGTTATAAAAGGAGAACTAGAGGAAAACTAAACAGGAAACAAACAAAAAACAAATCTTTTCTTTTATGTTTTTTGCTATCTTAAAAAATATATATATCAAGTATCCACATAAAACTACTTGAATTTGGCAGTCAGATCTAATCATAAAGAAGAAACTGAAACATTATTACCTAGGGTATTAAGTTCAGTGAGTGTACAAATAACTCCATATTTATTATTTTTCTTTTACAAATAACTTTTTAAAGTGACAGGTTAAAATAAGTACTCAAAAATTTTTTATTCTGCCCTCAAAATGGTAGCCTTCATTTTAGTTGAGTTTTGGTTGTTCATATAACTAATATTAAGTTATTATCTCATCTGGTAAGATTAAACTGAGAATTTCCTATTTTTTAAAAGGGCTATATTTTAGTCTTCCAACATTATGGAATCATTAGCTTAATAGAACAGCCATGTATATCAATACTTTAAAATATTTTTAATATAAAGAAAATAAAGATGTAGTAATAAATTAAAAGATAAGGTTCTCAGGCCAACATTCTAGTGAAAGAAGAGGTATAGAAGATACTTTTTTTGTTCTGATTTTGGCACTATTACATTTTTAAAATTATCTAGTGAAGAGATTATTCAAAGTAACAAGAGATTGTTGCTTTTATTAGCATTGTTGCTTTAGTGTATTTTTCTTTTTGCTCATTTGTACTTTGTAAGATTTCTTCAGTAAGCCTGCCCAATGTTGTATATTAAGATAGATATTCCAGGTTTCCATTATATAATGGCCATTGACAAATTATAATTTCTCTGTACATATTCTCCCCCAAAAACATACCAATCAGGTAGGCATGCAAATAACATCACAGAAAATACTGAAGAAAAGGAAAATACTCAGAATATTATTATGAGGTGAGAACAACTGAAACTATACAGCTGGAAACTCCAACAATGAAAATTAAAAATGATATTATTTATGTATATCAAAGCAAAAATCTAAAATAAAATATTGGCAAACAAAACAAAATGGTACATTAAAAAATAATGTATCCTGACCAAGTGGGGTATACTACAACAATGCAAAAATGCTTCAACATTTTAAAAAGCCATGATTGTCAGTCAGCACATTAATATATTTAAGGAAACATTATCATGCTCTTGCCTAGATGCTTAAGAGTTATTTCAGAATTCAACATCAATTTCTAACTTAAAAAATTCTGAAAGATTTAATGAATTCATCCTAAACTGAATTATCCTAAGATGATTATGTTGTGTATATGTGCATGTGTCTGTCTGTGTGTGTGTCTGTTTCCATTCCTCAACCCCAAATGTAACATTTATGTACGGAGAAATACTTGATAAATTCTCACTGAGACAGCAGTAAGGGAATGATGCCTATCATTTGCATTATTCTACACTCTTGTGTTAGAAATACTACCCAAGGTGACTACAAAAAATTTAGGAGTATGATAATTATAAAAGAAAAGATAAAAATGTGTCTTGATATATAAATATGTATAAAATGTATGTATAAAATAAAATACAGATATTGCAAATATATAAAAAATGTACTAGTGTGCTTGAAGAGGATCAATGAAAATATGGTTATAAATAGTGACATAATTCCATGATATACCATGTTATATAAAATTAACATGTAAAATTAATATATCATATATCTAAAAATTATTAGTTAGAAAAAAATAATAGAAGAAAATATGCCACAACAAAGAAGTCTGAGAATACAGAAATAAAATAATATATATAATCTATACGTAGAAAATTATAAAACACTATTGCAAGATACAAAAATAAACTTGAATAGACAAAAAGTCACCCCATGTTCATGGACTAGAGATTCAATTCCTAAAGAGTCAATATTGTTTGAGTTAATATAAAAAATGACATGGGAAAATATGTGATCCCAATAAAAGTACTGTTTTTTGTGAAGCTATAAAATTTGAGTCTTGAAATACAGAAGCAAATAGTCAAGAAAATGTTGGGGGAAAAAAACATATTAAATCATACTTTGGGGAGGAGCAAGATGGTGGAGGAGGAGGAGACAGAAATATCATGTCCCAGGGGTTCAGCTAGATCATTATCAAACCATTCTAAACACCTACAAACTCAGCAGGAGATGGAAGAGAAGAGCAGCAATTCTAGGAACAGAAAATTGACCACTTTCTGGAAGGTAGGACATGTGGAGAAGTGAATCCAAAGCAACGAGAAGATAGACCATGGGGAGAGGAGCCAGCTCCTGACAAATGAGAGAGCAGCACAGCACAAAATCGGAACTTTAAAAAAATCTGTTCCACTGAGGAATGTCACTCCAGAAGCTAAATGAGGCATGGAGCTCTCAGGAGCAATGTCCAAGTGTGGTCTCAGGACCTGTGGGGTCACAGAAAGACTGGGTTCCTGACAGTGGCAGAGCTCCCATGTATCAGAGAAGGAAAGCCAGCTACAGAGATGGAGCCAAGGAGGGAAGCTGGAGGAGGGTGGTGATGCTGTCAGCTCAGGGTTACTTTGAATCATGATCCAAAGCAGGGACCTCTTTGAGCGGGGACCCCGTAAGTGACAGATCTGGTATGGGCGTATACTGCAGGAATCTGCTGGGTTCAGAAACTCCAAACAGGGCTGTCACAGGCTGGGTGAGCTCAGAGTACAGCTGGAGGCCAGGTATTGACTGGAGAAAAGGGACTGCTTTTCTCTGAGGGTGCACTGAGGAGTGGGGCCCTGAGCTCTCAGCTCCTACACAGCTGGAGATTGAGAGGCCTCCATTTTCATTCTCCTCCAGAGCTGTACAGAAAGCATCAGGGAAGAAAAGCTACTGAGAGGGAACCCAAGCAGATTACTTAGCCTGGCCCCTGGCAAGGGTGGTGCAATTCTGCCTCAGGCGAAGATGTTTGAGAATCACTGCAACAGGCCCCTCCCCCAGAAGATCAGCAAGAACATCCAGCCATGACCCAGTTCACTGATCAATGGAACTCCAGAGCTAGGGAAAAGCAACACATAGAATTCATGGCTTTTCCCCCATGATCCTTTAGTCTTTCAAAGTTAAATTTTTTAAACTTTATGTTTTTCTTATTCTACTTTTATTTTTTTAAGATTTTATTTATTTATTTGACAGAGAGAGAGATCACAAGTAGGCAGAGAGGCAGGCAGAGAGAGGGGAAGGGAAGCAGGCTCCCCACCGAGCAGAGAGCCTGATGTGGGGCTCAATCCCAGGACCCTGAGATCATGACCTGAGCCAAAGGCAGAGGCTTTAACCCACTGAGCCACCTTCTTATTCTACTTTTTAAGATTTTTCCTCTTTCTTATTTTAACATTTTTAAACTATTTTATCTTATCAATACCTTTTTAAAAATCCTGTTTTTTTTTTTTAAAGATTTTATTTATTTATTTGACAGAGAGAGAGAGATCACAAGTAGGCAGAGAGGCAGGCAGGAAGGTGGGGGGAAGCAGGCCCACTGTTGAGTAGAGAGCCCAATGCAGGGCTCAATCCTAGGACCCTGAGATCACAACCTGAACCAAACAGAGGCTTAACCCACTGAGCCACTCAGGCACCCCTTAAAAATCGTTTTTAATTTTCACTGTTATAGTCATATTTTATCCCTTCATTGTATTTAACCTTATTTTTTGTATACCTATAGGTTTTTTTTCTTGTTCTCTCATTCATCTATTCTTATCTGGATGAATGGCAAGGTGGGAAAACTCACCACAAGAAAAAAGAACAAGAGGCAATACTGATGGCTAGGGACCCATCAATATGGACATTAGTAATATGTCAGAACTAGAGTTCAGAATGGATATACAGAAGTATCTTACTGTGTTTTTAATTTGCATCTCCTTGGTAACCAATGATGTTGAACATCTTTTCCTGGAATTCATTTATAAAGTATCTGCACATTTTTTACTTAATTTCTTCTTATTGAGTTGTAAGACTTTTTGGTATATTCTGAATCCAAGTAGTTTGTAACATGTACATTTTGCAAATATTTTCTCACCATCTGTGACTTGCCATTTAATTTTCCTAATGGCATTTTCTGACAAGCACAAGTTTTTAATTTTGGGAAAATTGAATTACAATTTATTTTTCTTTTGTGACTCCTTTATTTTGTGTCCTATCTATGCCACTTTGGCCTTACCCAATATTTTCTCATATTTTTTTTTTCTAGAATTTTTCCACTTTTAAAGTCTTCATGTTGAGGTCCATAACCCATTTTGAAGCAAATTTTGTGTATAGTGTCAGGAAAATGGTAAAGGCCCCCTTTTCTCATATTGATATCCAGTATCCCAACACCATTTATTGAAAAGACAAATTTTCCCTCATCAATTCATTTTGATCATTTTCCAGAAACTAATTTACCATACAATTAATTATACATCTATTTCTCAACTCCCAATTCCATAACATTGATCCAAATATCTATATTGATACCAATATTGTACTACATTGTTTACTGTTGGAATCCAGGGTGTTTAACCCTCCAAAAGCATTCTCCTTTTTCAAAATTTTATATTCTATATATGTCATATTCCCATATAAACTGTAGAATAAGTTTCACAATTTCTTTTAAAGTATCTATTGGGATTTTATTTGTAGTTGTGTTAAATTTATAAATAAATTTGGAGAGAATCAATACCTTAACAATATTTAGTCTCCCATTCATGAACTTTGTATGTTTCCCCAATTATATTGTGTCATTTTTAACTTCATTCAGCAATCTTTCAATTTTCATTGTATAGACATTGTACATGTTCTTAAAATTATCTCTAAGCATTATATAGATTTTTAATGCTATGGTATTTTCATTGCTATATCTAGAAACCTAATTGGTTTTGGCATACTGGTATGGGTTATCATGTGATGCTGATAAACTCATTCAAAAGTTAGAGTTAGAGTAGCTTTTTTTTTTTTTTCAGTAGCATCCTTAAGAATTTCCATGTATATCATGATGATATTCACAAAGTAAAAGCAGTATTATATCTTTCTTTTCTGTGTGTGTGTGTGTGTGTGTGTGTGTGTGTGTGTGTATTTATTTTCCTTGCTTTACTGCACAGGCTAGGACTTCTAACATAATGCAGAATAAAATAAATGTGACAGACATTATTGCCCTATTCCCTGTCTTAGAACAGGAGGTTAGTTAGTCTTTCACTACTAAGTATGGTGTTAGCTGAATGTTTCCTTCTTTTACCCTCATATTTACATTTGGCTGAGAGCTTTTAGAATTAGTGGATGATGAATTTTACAAAATTTTGTTTTTTCTACATCTATTGAGAAGATCTTATGTTTTCTCCTTTCTCCTCTTTATATGGAAGAATTATATTGAGTTTAGAATGTTAAACAAACCTTATGATCCTGAAATAGTACTGTATTTGATCATTACATATTAACTGTTTATTATATTACTTAATTAAGTTTTCTAATCTGGTTAAGGATTTTGGATCTGGTATTTTCAGGGATATTCGTCTTTAAGTTTGTTTTCTTGTAATGTCTTTGTCTGAAGATGATAACAAGCTAATACCAGACTCATAAAGTGGCTTGGAAATTATTGCATCCTTCTGTATTTTCCAAGAGAATTTATGTGTGTTTGGTATTATTCCTTTATTAAATATTTGATAGAATTCTCCTAGGAAGCCACCTGGGCCTGGAGTTTTCTTCTGGGGGAGCTTTTAAGTAATGAATTCAATTTCTTTAGTAAATATAGAACTATTCACTTGTTTGTTTTTCTGTGAGTCAGTTTTATAATTTACACCATCAAGGAGTTTGTGTAATTCATTTACATTCCCAAGTTGAATGAAATAAAGTTGTTCATCATATTTCCTTATTATCCTTTTAGATTGTCAGATCAGTTGTGATGTTTCTTATTTTATTCCTGATAATGGTCATTTGTGGCTCCTTTCCCTCTCTCTCTCTGGGTCTTTCTTTCATTCTTCCTTCCTTTCTTTCTTTGTTTTTTTTTTTTTTTTTTTTTTTTTTTTAATTCACCTACTTAATCACTTTTTGAGCTTTTCAAAGAATCAGTTTTGAATTTTGTTGATCTCTATTTTTTCTTTTGTTTGTTCACATCTTTATGAATTTGCTTGCTTTAATTTTTTATTTTTTATTTTTTTTTAGCTTCTTATATGGGAAGTTCAGATCACTGACTTTATACTCTGCACACTTTATTAATATAAGCTTTCAGAGACATAAACAATGCTTTAACCTTGTCCCAAAATTTTGAAATGAAGTTATTTTCTTTATATTTAGTCCCCAATTTTCTAATTTCTCTTGCAATTTCTTCTTTGACCCAAGGACATTTTAAAAGTATGCTGATCATTATGAGGATTTCCCATTTCATTTACTCATTGATTTTATTTATTTATTTTTTGCTTAATTCTGCTGTAATTAAGATATTCTGTATGACTTCAATCCTTTCATATTTACTATTGTTTATCTACTTGTATTATGATCCTGTGTGTTGAACAGGAAGTGGCCCTCTATGTCAGAATCTCTAGAGCCTGTGAACTCCCAGAAACTTACACATCAGAAGGGTGATTACAGAGGTGGTCAAATTAAAGATTTGAGAAAAGGAGATTGTGGGTTTTCTGTGTGACAGTATTTTGCTAGATATTGCCCATTTTTCTCCATAAACAATTATGCTATTTTTCAACAAGACTAGAAAGGACCAGAGAATATCACCAGAAACACCAACTTTTCAGTGATGTAAAATTCAAATCTTTCAATTATCACTCTAAATGTAATGTAAATGGACTAAATGTTCCAATCAAAAGACTTAGGGTATCAGACTGCATTAAAAGAAAACAAAACAGACCAAAAAAAAAAAAAAAAAAAGAACCCAAAAGACAAGATTCATCTATATGCTGCCTACAAAAGACTCATTTTAGATCTAAAGACACTGGCAGATTAAAAGTAAGGGGATTAAGTACCATTTATCATGCTAATGGACATCAAAAGAAAGGTAAAGTAGCCATCCTTACATCAAACACAGTAGATTTTAAACCAAAGACTGTAACAAGAGATAAATAAAGGCATTACATTACAATTAAGGAATCTACCAATCAAGAATAGCTAACAATTGTAAAAATTTATGTCCTCTCATTTGGGAACACCCAAATATTTTAATCAATTAATAATAAACATAAAAATACTCATGGATGATAATACAATAATGGTAGGGGCTTTAACACCCCACTTACAGCAATAGACAGATCACCTAAACCGAAAATCAACAAGACAACAATAGTTTTGAATGAAACACTGGGCCAGATGGATTTAACAGATATATTCAGAAAATCTCATGCTAAAGCAGCAGAATACACATTCTTTCAAGTGCACACAGAACATTCTCCAGAATAGACCTTGTACTTGGTCACAAATCATACCTCAACAATTACAAAAAGCTTGAGATCATGCCATGAATATCTTTAGACCACAGTGCTGTGAAACTTGAAGCCAACCACAGAAAAATTTGGAAAGACCACAATTACATGGAGGCTAAAGAACATCCTACTAAAATAAAGAATGAATGGGTTAATCAGGAAATTAAAGAAGAAATAAAAAAACACACAAAAGCAAATGATGATGAAAACCTTTGAGATGCAGCAAAGGCAGTCTTAAGAGGGAAGTATATTGCCATACAGATCTACCTAAAGAAGCAAGAAAAGTCTCAAATACACAACCTAACCTAAAGGAGGTAGGAAAGAAACAGTAAATAAAACCTAGAGCCCAGCAAAAGAAGGGAAATAATAAAGATGAGAGCAAAAACAAAAAATACAGAAACAAACAAAAGACCCAGTAGAACAGATCAACAAAACTAAAAGCTAGTTTTTCAAAAGAGTTAATAAAATTGATAAACCCTAGCCAGACTTACCAAAAAGAAAAGAGAAAGGATGAAAGTAATTAAAATCACTAATGAAGGAAGAGAGTTCACAACAAACATCACATAAATATAACCAATTATAAGAGAATACTATGAAAAACAGCATGGCAAAAAACTGGACATTTTGCAAGAAATGGACAAATTACTAGAAACTTGCAAACTACCAAAACAAATAGGAAGAAATAAAAAATTTGAACAGATTCATAACCAGCAAAGAAATTGAATCAATAATAAAAAACCTCCCAAGAAACAAAAGTCCTGACTAGATGACCTCCCAGAGGAATCCTAACATTTAAAGAAGTGTTAACACCTATTTTTCTCAAACTCTTCCAAAAAATAGAACTAGAAGGAAAACTTCCAAACTCATTCTATGAAGCTAGCATTGCCTTGACTTGATTCTAAAACCAGACAAAGACCCCACTTTAGGGGAAAAAAAAAAAAGAAAGAAAGAAAGAAAGAAAGAAAGAAAGAAAGAAAGAATGAATGACAGGCCAATAACCCTAATGAACACGGATGCAAAAATTCTCAATAAAATTGTAGCAAATTGAATGCAACAGTTCATTAAAAAAATTATTCACAAGGATCAAATGGGATTTATTTTTAGGTGACAGGGGGGTTCAATATTTACAAATCAATCAATAAGATGCACTACATTAAAAGAAATGATAAAAACCATATGATCTTGTCAATAGATGCAGAAAAAGCATTTGCCAAAATACAGTATCCAGTCTTGATAAAAACCCTCAACAGATTAGGGATAGATGGAACATATCTCACCATCATAAAGGCCATATATGAAAAACCCACAGCTAATATTATCCTCAATGGGGAAAAACTCAGTGCTTTTTCCCTACAGTCAGGAATAAGACAAAGATGTGCACTCTTAACCATTACTATTTAACATAATACTGAGAGTCTTAGCCTCAACAATCAGACAACAAATAGAAATAAAAGACATCCAAATCAGCAAAGAAATTAAATTTTCACTATTTGCAGATGACATGATACTCTATGTAGAAAACCTGTAAGGCTTCACCAAAAAATTGCTAGAAGTAATACAAGAATTCATAAAAGTTCCAGGATATAAAATTAATGTGCAGAAATCTATTGCATTTTTATACACCAATAATGAAGCAAAAGAAAGGGAAATCAAGGAATCAATCCCATTTGCAATTGTACCCAAAAAAGTAGGATACCTAGGAATAAACCTACCTAAAGAGGTAAAAGATCTATGCTCTGGAATATATAAAACACTTAGGAAGGAAATCGAAGAGGGCACAAAGAAATAGAAAAACATTGCTTTTCATGCTCACTTATTGGAAGAACAAGCAATATTTAAATGTCTCTGCTACCCAAAACAGTCTACAATTTAAGGGAATCCTTATCAAAATACCACAAGCATTTTTCACAGAGCTAGAACAAACAATCCTAAAATTTGTATGGAACCACAAGAGACCCTAAATAGCCAAAGCAATCCTGGGATAGGAAACAAAACTGGAAGCGTCATGATTCCAGATTTCAAGCTATATTACAAAGCTGTAGACATCAAGACAGTATAGTACTGGCACAAAAAATAGTCACATGGATCAAATACAACAGAATAAAGAACCAAGAAATGGACTCTCAACTTTATGGTCAACTAAGCTTTGACAAAGCAGGAAACAATATCCAATGAAAAAAAGTCTCTTCAACAATGGTGTTAGGAAAACTGGACAACAACGTGAAGAAGAGTGGAACTATATCATACATAAAAATAAATTCAAAATGTATAAAAGACCTAAATATGAGACAAGAAACCAGGAAAATCTTAGAGAAGAACATAGGCAGCAACCTCTTTAACCTCATTCATAGCAACTTCTTACTAGACACGTCTCTGGAGGCAAGGGAAACAAAAGCAAAAACAAACTATTGGGAACTCATCAAGATAATAAGCTTCTACTCAGTGAAGGAAAAAAATCAGCAAAACTAAAAGACAGGTTGCAGAATGAGAGAAGATATTTGCAAATGATATATCTTATAAAAGATTAGTATCCAAAATCTATAAAGAATTTACCAAATTCAACATCCAAAAACCAAATAATCTGGTTAAGAAATGGGCAAAAGGTATGAAGGGACACTTTTCCAGAGAAGACATCCAGATGGCTAGTAGGCACATGAAATGATGTTTAACATCACTCATTGTCAGGGAACTATAAATCAAAACCATGATGAAATACTACCTAACACCTGTCAGAATGGTTAAAATTAACAATACAAGAAACAACAGGTGTTTTCAAAGATGTAAAGAAAGTGGAACATTCCTACAATGTTGGTGGGAATTCAAACTAGTGCAGCCACTCTGGAGAAGAGTATGGAGGTTCCTCAAAAAGGAGGTTCCTCAAAAATAGAGCTACTCTGTGATCCAGAAATTGTACTGCTGCACTATTAAGTATTTACACAAAGACTAAAAAAATACAGATTTGAAGGGGTACATGCACCTCAGTGTTTATAGCAGCATTATCAATAATAGTCAAACAATGGAAAAAGCTTGGTATCCAGCAACTGATGAATGAGTAAAGAAGATGTGTTGTGCTTATGTATGTGTAGATAGATAGATAGATAGACAGACAGACATAATGGAATATTACTCAGCCATCAAAAGAAATGAAATATTGCCACTGCCAATGACATGGGTGGAGCTACAGTTTATTATGCTATGTGAAATGAGTCAGAGAAAGACAAATACCATATGAACCCACTCATATGTGGAACTTAAGAAAGAAAACAGACAAACATATGGGAAAACAGGAAAAAGGAGAGCAGGAAACAAAATATAAAAGATACTTAAAGATAGAGAACAAACTGAGGGTTGATAGAAGGAGATGGGTGGGTGCTGAGCTAGATGGGTGATGAATATTAAAGAGGGCACTGTTGTGGTGAGCACTGGGTGTTGTACATAAATTTTGAATCACTGAATTCTATTTCAGAGACCATTATTGCACTGTATGTTAACTAACTAAAATTCAAATTAAAAACTCATATATATATGTGTGTGTATGTGTGTGCATGCTCACAGTATAATTGGCTACTCAGGGGACGTATAATGTACTGAAATATACATAAAATTTGGAATGACAGAAAAAGAAGATTTGAGTATCAAATAGGATAATTTTAATAATTCTTTGAATATAAAAGATTCAAATTTCAAACATAACTAATTTTTTGTGAAACATCAAATAAATATAGAATTCTCATAATGAAGGAGAGAGATAATGAGAGACAGAGACATTCAAGATGAATAATACATGGAATGATCTTATAATTTATTATTCATTCTAATTTTTTTAAACTGGATGGGAGCACAATAATATTTATGCTGGGGAAAGAGATATACCCAGGATTGTTGAGGATAAACTGGAAATATATAGTCATCTTGCTATTAATTCCTTACTCTGATAGCTGGTAATTAAAGGGAAGGAGGTGATCAATTTTTAGGAGAAAAAACATTTTTTCACTAAAGAATATCAGTTAATAAGGATATAAAATATAATAGTATTATAAAATCATGTTTCCTGGCCACCTCCATTAAATCAGTAATCCAGGCAAAGATTATTTTTAAAGAGGTTAAAGTCATTAGGCAAAGTTGATGAAATAAAAGACATACACATGTTGCCAAAGGAAAATATGTCTCACAATGGAGAGGGCACTGGTCATCAAATCTAAAGAGTTATCAAATTTAGTACCACTAGTACTGGAATAACCTGACATCGTGTGCCTCTTGATATGAAATAAAGCGAAGTACACACCATCACCTATGAAATACTGTCTTCCAAAATATTTTTTGTGAATCTTATCTTTAGACACACCTTCTAGTTTTCCAGAAATAGGGGATAGAGAAAAACAGTAAGAGCGCCAAAAGGAAACAGATACTTTCAAAATGTGGGACCATCTAGAGAAAATTTATTTGGTCTTTAAAAAAAGTCAATGTAGCATAATACCCTCTAGTTCCATCCACATTGTTGCAAATGGCAAGATGTATATGTTAATAAAAATAAATTAATTAATTAATTTTAAAAGTCAATGTAATTGACCTAAATAAATTAATTGCTAAAAGACTATTCTAGATTTAGGAATACCAGCGATTAAGCCAGCAACTACAAATATGACCATTACCAATTGCTGAATCCTGGTGATGGGCATTTATTTTTGTTCAGTTTTCTTGAATGTTTGAAATTTTTCATAATAAAAAATCAAGAAAAAAATCTAGTACTTTGACAGTATTGTCTTGATTGCATATTGATAACTTCAGTCAAAATAGCTAAAATGTTAGTATATCAACTTCAAATATTGAATTTTTTTCTCTTCATGATCATCTAATTAGTTAATAGGACTTACTACTTTTAGTGACGTGTTTCATTAATTTATCCTCATATTTGCAGAAGATAGAGCAATGGTCAAAACTGAAAAAATAAAATATTCATCATATCAGCAGTAATTTCTGCTTGATTTATTATGTGGAGATGATGGCAGGGTTGTGATATGGGCAACATAAAAAGGAACAGAAAGCCAGATAAGTAAGATTCTCTAGTCTTTTTTTCAGTTTTAATTATGTATGTCACCCACAGTTCAAGCCAGCTGGTATGTTGAACTCAGAGTGGGGGAAAAAAGATAACATTAAGCATCAATTCTGTTTATTCTTGCAAACCAATATTTTGTCTCCTTAATTAAGCTTGGCTTGTGGCTATTAAGAAAAGAATGTCTAAAATTATTCACCCTTTTACCTCACCCAAATGTAAATAGGATGTCTTTTAAAGCAAACTCTTTGGTAAGCAAATTTCATTACAGTTCCCTTTCTTAAAGTTTTGTGATTTATAATTTCCATCAAAATGTTTAATGGAAGTAGATAACAAAATTAGCTGCAAAGGAATTCAGATTTCTCCTTTTTTTATTAGCAGTTCAAATACTAATCTTACTTAGACTATAAGAAGGAACTCTGTTTCAGCATTGTGTATCTTAGATTGAGAACCACTATAAAGCAAGAATAAGTAGAAATAGAACTCGTGCCTGACAGAGCACCATAAAGCAGAAATGCTTAATAGTAAGTTTTATATCGAAGGTCATCTTTTAAGAGTGAGGTCAATTAACTTATGCATGTAGGCTTTGGTTATCTACTAGGACTAGGAGCTCTGTTCACTGGGTTTTCACTTGGCCCTTCTCTGAGCATGTATTGTGAGTAAGATGAAATGAGATATTGACAACAGCATAAAGAACATCCAGAACACATTTCTTGTTATCAGAAGTTCAGCAACTGGTATCATCTTCACAGACCAGAGTTTGGGGGAAGAAATGTTTTTCCTGGAAAGGGTCACATTGTAAATAATTTAGGCTTTGCAGGCCAGATTGTCTCTGTCACAGCAACTCAACTCTGCCACTGGAACGCAAAAGCAGCATAGATGATACATAAATGTAGTAGTGTGGCTGTGCTCCAATAAAACTTTATTTATAAAAATAGGTAGCAGGTCAGAATCAACTTGCAAGCTGTATTTGCCAACTCCCAGCATAGATGATCAAATCATTTAGTTAGCAGATGGCATCTGATGTAGAATTTGGTTCTTGAAAAAACAGAATTGAGAAAGTTAAAATAAATTATCTTTGGAGGATAAGAAATTACTTATGTTTCCCATTTTGTCTTTTTAATGAATTAATTCTCATTCATTAGTAGTATGAAGGTACAAAAGATAAAAAGAAATAGGCTATAATATGAATCAACTAAAAACATATAATTGATTTATGTACCTTCTTTTTTTTTCCAATGCAACCATGCAAATTTAAATTTTCCGTCTTCTCAGAGGAATAAAGAGATACATTTTGGGGGGGGGGGTTGACTCAAACTTTATTGGACAAAGGTGAAACACTGAGCAACAGAAGTTACTTATATGTGGTCATATATAGAAATGTGGCAAAAAAAAAAAAAGAAATGAATAGAATGCTTTTAATAAATGCATCATTGAAACATTTTGCTAGATTAAAAAGAAACCTTTCAAGTCCAGCAGCGGCCTTTCTACCTAATGGTTGCTTTCTGACGCATACGCTTCATGAGGAGTAAAAACAAATTGTGGAATATCCAACTCAAAGCCTGGCATACCGTTCTTTAAAAAAAAGGTTGTTATATTTGAGAGAGACATCCATTGATTCAGATATGACCAGACAGCTTAAAATACTGAAATTGACTTTATGGAGTCAATAAAGTCCCCTGGAAATGTATCAACCTGATATCTTGTTTACAACAGGCCAAGCATCCTTACCAGGTGAGTAAGGAAGATCACTTTCTTAAAAAGAGAGAGAGAGAAAAGAAAAAGAAAAGAAAAAATGTCATTTCTTGGCAGGTACAAGAACCTGATCAAATATGGCAGTGCAGTCAAAGCCTTGGTAATATAATCAATATTTCCAATTGTACCTTTTACAAAGAGAACAGAATTTGTTGAAATATGCTAATAAATATATTGCCATAAAAATTTTAAAAATAGTTGTTAAGGGTCTACTCTGAGAAGCTGTGTATAGATTCTGGGGATGATTACAGTTGTGTGACATTAGGTGAACAACTTAATAAACTCTCTGTGCCTTAACTTCATCACCTATAAAGTAGAGATAATAATATCAACCTCCTGAATACTGAAGAATAAATGAGTAAATGTGTATAAAACACTGAGGCACCCAGGTACCCCAATTTCAAAAATTTTTATGGAACAACAAAAGACCCCAACTACCCAAAGCAATTTCAAATAAGAAGAGCAAAGCTGGAGGCATCGCAATTCAAGACTTCAAGTTATATTACAAAACTGTGCTAATCCAAAACAGTGTGAAACTGGCACAAAAATATACACATAGATCGATGGGGCAGAATAGAAAATCTGGAAATGAACACACAATTATATAATCAATTATTTTTTTTCTAAGATTTTATTTATTTTTTTGACAGATAGAGATCACAAGTAGGCAGAGAGGCAGGCAGAGAGAGAGGGGGAAGCGGGCTCTTCACTGAGCAGAGAGCTCGACTCAGGGCTCGATCCCAGAACCCTGGGATCATGACCCGAGCTGAAGGCTGAGGCTTCTAACCCACTGAGCCACCCAGGCGCCCCTCAATTAATTTTTGACAAAGCAGAAAAGAATAGCCAATGGGAAAAAACACAGTCTTTTCAACAAACAGTATTGGGAAAATTGGGCAGCAACATGCAAAAGAAATTGGACCACTACATTACACCATATACAAAAATAGATTTGAAATGGATAAAAGACCTAAATGTAGGACCTGAAACTATAAAAATACTAGGAAAGAACATAGGCAATAACTTCTTTGACATCAACCATAACAACTTTTTTCTAGATATGTCTCCTAAGGTAAGGGGAATAAAAGCAAAAATAAACTATTAGGATTACATTTAAAAAAAAAAAAAGAAAAGTCTGCACAGCAAAGGAAACAGTCAACAGAACTTAAAGATAACCTACTGAATGGAAGAAGATATTTACAAGTGACATATCTGGTAAAGGATTAGTATCCAAAATATATAAAAACTTATACAACTCAACACCCAAGAAATAAATAATTTGATTAAAAATTGTCAGATAAAATGAACAGGTACTTTTCCAAAGAAGACCAACAGACCAACAGACATGAAAATACGCTCAACATCACTTACCATTAGGGGAATGAAAATAAAAATTATAATGAGATATCAGCTCACACATGTCAGAATGGCTAATGTCAACAACACAAGAAACAGCAGGTGTTGATGAGGATGTGGAGAAAAAGGAACCCTCTTGCACTGTTTCAAAGGCAAACTGGTGCAGTCACCAATTGGTACAGCCAATTGTTTCCTCAAAAAGTTAAAAATAGAACTGCTATATGATCCAGCAATTAATTGCACTACTGGGTATTTACCCAAAGAATACAAAAACACTAACTCAAAAAGATACAAGCACCTCCATGCTTATAGCGGCATTATTAATAAGAGTTAAGATATGGAAGCAGCCCAAGGGTCCATGGGTTAACAAATGGATAAAGAATAATGGAATATTCAACCATAAAGAAAGAATGAGATCTTGCCATTTGAAATAACGTGGATGGGGCTAGAGTTTATATTTGTAAGTGAAATAAGTCAAGTCAGAGAAAGACAAATAAGTCAAGACAAAGACAGAAAAATTTCACTCACATGTTTAATTTAAGAAATACAAGCAATCAAAGGAAAAAAAGAGAGAGACAAATCAAGAAACAGCCTCCTAATTACAGAGGAGCAAACTGATCATTACCAGTGAGGAGGTGGATGGGGGCATGGGTGAAATAGGTGATAGGGATGAAGGAGTGCATTGTTGTAATGAGTACCAGGTGATGTACAGAACTGTTGAATCACTATATTGTACAAAAGTCTTGGGCAAATATCTTGAATAGACATTTTTTTAAAAATCCCTACAAATTGTCAAAAAGTTCATGAAAAGGTGATCAATATCACTAATCACCAGGGAAGTGCAAATCAAAACCCCAGTGTTGATATTACTTCACTCATTAGAACAACTGCTGTAAAAGATAAGAGATGAGTGCTAGTGAAGAATATGAGAAAAAGGACCCTTATGCACTCTTGGTAAGAATGGGATTTAGTACCCTACTGTGGAAAGCAGTATGGAAATGCCTCCAAAAATTAGAACTACTCCAAGATCCAGCAGTCCTACTTTTGGGTATATATCGAAAGGAAATGAAATCACTATCTTGAAGAGATACCTGCACTCCTACAGTATCATTCACAATAACCAAGATATGGAAACATCCATTGATGTCCACTGATAGATGAATGAATAAGGAAATTAGAGTATAAATACACAATGGAACATTATTCAGCCATAAAAAAGTAAGATATCCTGTTATTTGTAAAATATGGATGGACTTGGAGGGCATTCTGCTAAGTGAAACAGAAAAATAAAGACAAATAGTATATGATCTCACTTACATAGGAACTCTAAAAAAGCCAAAGTCATAGAAATTGAGAGTAGATTCATGATTATGAGGGACTGGTGAATGGAAAAAATGAAGAGACATTGGTTCAAGGTACAAATTTCAGTTATAAGATGAGTAAGTTATGGTGATTATAGTTGACAATACTGTACTGTAGATCTTAAATATTCAGCAAAAAAGTATAATTATGTGATATGATGGATGTGTTAACTTATATTATTGTAATAATCATTGTGCAATGTACACATGTAGCAAATCACCACATTGTACACTTTAAATGTACACAATATTATATGACAATTATATTTCAGGAAAACTAGAAAATATTTTTTTTTAATTTGGCAAAAGACCCAAACTGACACTTCAAAAAGGAAGATCAATGAATGTGTAATAAGGATACAACAAAGTGTTCAACATCATTAGTCAGTAGGAAACTTCAAATTAAAACTTCAGGGAGATACCACTCAAACCCAGTAAAATGGCTAAGATTAATATGATTGGCATAATGAGACTTGACAAGGAAGTAGGGAAACAGAAACTTTCATGCAAGACTGGTAAGAACATAAGCTGGTAAACATCTTTGAAAAAAGATTAGTAGTTTAACTTTAGTCTTGCGGAGGTCAACATACATTACCCTATGACCCAGCAATTCCATTCCTAGCTAATCATAACTGTAAAATGAAAATATGTATGTTCCCTTAGCTTCCATGGCAAAGCAAACCATCAAAAATTGTTTGTATTAATGAAACCTGATTTTGGTATTCCTGGGATTGAGACGTTTTAAAACACCGCTTTTCCAAAATAAATTTTAACTTCAAATAAAAGTGTAAATAATTTCCTGTCCATTGGGAGATTATTTCTGACTGAAAGAGTCATCAAAGCAAAAGTTTAAAAGACTGGGGGAGGAGTCAAGATGGCGGAGAAGTAGCAAGCTGAGACTGCTTCAGCTAGCCGGAGATCAGCTAGATAGCTTATCTAAAGATTGCAAACACCTGAAAATCCATCGGCAGATCGAAGAGAAGAAGAACAGCAATTCTGGAAACAGAAAAACAACCACTTTCTGAAAGGTAGGACCTGCGGAGAAGTGAATCCAAAGCGACGGGAAGATAGAC